>NC_136800.1:44522669-44619250 GCF_951216825.1 Electrona antarctica | reverse complement strand
TTAAGGCGTCAGCCGGAAAGCTGCGAGTTATCTCTGACAGCGTAGAGGTCATGTTTGGGGAACGGAGGCAGATCACACAAGATGTGTGGAAGCTAGAAGACATGTTACACCACTGTAGGCTTATATCCCTGTTCATGTCAAGGCCCTGCAGGGCATTCCAGCCACGGAACACCAGATTCTACTCTCTTACCCCCCAACATATGTTGAATATTTGGTTGTCATTGTTTGTCCGTTAGGAGAGATAACAGGCAAACGATCAGAATAACAAGTCTTCTACATCAGGGGTTCTCAACGTTTTTGGCCGGGGACCCCCCGGAAATGCTTTGGCAACGTCTCGGGACCCCCGCCCCGCCCCCTCCCGACCCCCAATATAAATTGACTGCTACAATAACCTTAAACCATTTTTGGGCGGGAAACCCTTTTGGTGTTTTAAGCATTGTTATAATTTAGCTATTTAAAAATAGCAGATCTACAAGCTCATAGCGCGCCACCGAGTGGCGCGCTACGAGCTTGTAGATCTGCTATTTTTGAATTTTTGAATTTTTTTTTTGAAAATAATTTGGGGACCCCCTAAAATAATTTGGCGACCCCCCGAGGGGTCGCGACCCACGGGTTGAGAACCACTGTTCTACATCAGTGGTTCACAAACCTTGTCATGTCAAGGACCCCAAAATTGACACTAATTAGCGGACCCCCATTTGAAAAGACATGCCAGGGACCCCCATAAGAGAATATTTTTACGGCTCTAGCAGTGATTCTCAACCCGTTTAATTTCAAGGACCCCCAGTTTGACATGCATTAGTCTACATACGGACCCCCCTTTAATGGCATTTCTATCTCTGGGACCCACAATTTATTTTGTAAAATCAATGTTATTTTAACTCTGAGAGTGTACAAATGGAACCATTAGGGTCCATTTGGTTCCATTTTTACACTATCTGAGTTACAGACCCATAATGGTCTATTATGGGTAGACCGGGATGCGGGATGAAGGAGAGAGGAGAGAGTGTTCGACAAGCCTTTGTGAAATGAAGTCCATGACCTGACCACCATGTCCCCGCACCCCCCGCACCCCCCCCCCCCCCACCCCCCACCACCCACCACCATGTCCCCGCACCCCCCACCACCCACCACCATGTCCCCGCACCCCCCCCCCCCCACCACCCACCACCATGTCCCCCCCCCCCCCCACCCACCACCCACCACCATGTCCCCCCCCCCCATGTCCCCCCCCCCCCCCCCCCACCACCCACCACCATGTCCCCCCCCCCCCGCACCCCCCACCACCCACCACCATGTCCCCGCACCCCCCCCCCCCCCCCCCCCCCACCACCCACCACCATGTCCCCCCCCCCCGCACCCCCCACCACCCACCACCATGTCCCCGCACCCCCCCACCACCCACCACCATGTCCCCGCACCGTCCGCCACCCACCACCATGTCCCCGCACCCCCCCACCACCCACCACCATGTCCCCGCACCCCCCCACCACCCACCACCATGTCCCCGCACCCCCCCACCACCCACCCCCCACCACCCACCACCATGTCCCCGCACCGCCCGCCACCCACCACCATGTCCCCGCACCCCCCCCCCCCCCCACACCACCCACCACCATGTCCCCCCCCCCCCCCCCACCACCCACCACCATGTCCCCGCACCCCCCACCACCCACCACCATGTCCCCGCACCCCCCCACCACCCACCACCATGTCCCCGCACCCCCCACCACCCACCACCATGTCCCCGCACCCCCCCACCACCCACCACCATGTCCCCGCACCCCCCCACCACCCACCCCCCACCACCCACCACCATGTCCCCGCACCGCCCCCCACCACCACCATGTCCCCGCACCCCCCCACCCCCCCCCCACCACCACCATGTCCCCGCCGCAGGCAATCTGCAAAGGAAAGCATTCCATTGTGTGCAGGTGCAGCTGTTTAACTCATGTAGGCCTGACAGTTTTCTGAACTACCTCATGTTTCTGTATCATTGGTGCTCAATATTTCATGTCAAGGACCCCAACGATTATCTGTAATTGCGCCACCGACCCCCATCTGAAAATATGTAGTTCCAGGAACCCCTCAGAAGCAAAGATTTGAGTTAAAAACGTTCGCTCTGAAAGAATATAGATTCAAAGATTTGTGCCACATTTTCACGATTTTTTTTTTTTTTGAAAATAATTTGGGGACCCCCTAAAATAATTTGGCGACCCCCCGAGGGGTCGCGACCCACGGGTTGAGAACCACTGTTCTACATCAGTGGTTCACAAACCTTGTCATGTCAAGGACCCCAAAATTGACACTAATTAGCGGACCCCCATTTGAAAAGACATGCCAGGGACCCCCATAAGAGAATATTTTTACGGCTCTAGCAGTGATTCTCAACCCGTTTAATTTCAAGGACCCCCAGTTTGACATGCATTAGTCTACATACGGACCCCCCTTTAATGGCATTTCTATCTCTGGGACCCACAATTTATTTTGTAAAATCAATGTTATTTTAACTCTGAGAGTGTACAAATGGAACCATTAGGGTCCATTTGGTTCCATTTTTACACTATCTGAGTTACAGACCCATAATGGTCTATTAACTCTATTTGGTTCCAAACTATCATTTAGCTGGGGACCCCCTGGAACTCCCTCAGGTACCCCTGGGGGTCCCCGGACCCCACTTTGGGAACCAATGTTCTACATTCTCTAGTTGTGTAGACATCTTAAAAATTAACCGATGGAGATGTTTAACTATATTATTTAACTCTTGAGTGCAAAATTAAACCAATCGATACAATAAGTGGCCACTTGGTTACCAACAAACTCTCCCTTATTTAGCTGGGGACAACCTGGGACCCCCTCAAGGGTGGTCCGGGTGGTCCCCGGACCACTGGTTGAAAGCCACTGCATTAGAACATAGCAGTTTATATCAAGGGACCCCACCCGCACGCACGCACGCACGCACGCACGCACGCACGCACGCACGCACGCACGCACGCACGCACGCACGCACGCACGCACGCACGCACACACACACACACACACTTACATTATTAGCTAGCCAAACAAGGCAGAAGCAATGTCTTACTAAGGACGCCATGCTGGAAGTGATTAAGCACCATGAATTGATTGATCTTGATGTCAGCAGATCTGTAGTAATATTCATAGGCTACTTCACGGGGTCACGGGGTCACGCAACGTCGTGAAGCCGCTGAACATTGACGAACGCCACTTAAGAGTGGTGTGTGTGTGTGTGTGCGTCACTGCACGCACATGTACGAGTGTGTTAAAACTTTTATTACAGACGACTCTACTGGCAGGCTCGGGGGAAGGTCATCGAAGGATTACACACACACACACACACACACACACACACACACACACACACACACACACACACACACACACACACACACACACACACACACACACACACACACACACACACACACACACACACACACACACACACACACACACACACACACACACACACACACACACACACACACACACACACACACACACACACACACAGTGTTAATCCTGACTACATTCGCAGCACAATCTGTCTTCCCTAACCTCTGGCTTTCTAAAGCAGGAAGCAGCTATAATCCTATACCTTTAACCCATTAATACCTGGAACGCATACATGTGTCACCTTATAACCACTCTAACCATTATTCTAAACTTTATAGCTGTTGAAAAGTAGCAGGCCGCTACGAGCTTGTAGATCTGCAATTGTTTTAAAAAAATATATATTCTTTCACAGTTTGAAAAACAAAGGACGAAGAAAGGACGGCGCAACAGTTTTCTCAGTGCTTCAATGTCAAGGACCCCAAAAATGATATAGTAATATGATATATGATATGATATAATGATATAGTAATATGCCGCTGCAGACCCCCACCTGAAAATATGTTGCTCCAGGGACCCGCCCAGAAGCAAAGATTTGAGTTAAAAACTGAAACTCTGAAAGAATATATATTCAAAGATTTGAGGCACATTCTCGCGTTTTTTCCAAAAATGCCAGACCTACAAGCTCATAGCGCGGCACAGAGTGCTGCGCTATGAGCTAGTAGATCTGCTATTTTTCAATAGCTAAAGTATAACATGATGCTTAAAACTCCAAAAGGGGTTCCCGCCCAAAACGGGTTAACTGGCTACTGGGCTCATGTTCGGATAACGCCATACGAGCTAGCTAGCTAGCGCTCCACATGATGTGGGAAGAAGGAGAGAGGAGAGAGTGTTCGACAAGCCTTTGTGAAATGAAGTCCATGACCCGACCACCATGTCCCCGCACCCCCCGCACCCCCCCCCCCCCCCCACCACCACCACCCACCACCATGTCCCCGCACCCCCCCCACCACCCACCACCATGTCCCCGCACCCCCCCACCACCCACCCCCCCACCACCCACCACCATGTCCCCGCACCGCCCGCCACCCACCACCATGTCCCCGCACCCCCCCCCCCCCCCCACACCACCCACCACCATGTCCCCCCCCCCCCCCCCACCACCCACCACCATGTCCCCGCACCCCCCACCACCCACCACCATGTCCCCGCACCCCCCCACCACCCACCACCATGTCCCCGCACCCCCCACCACCCACCACCATGTCCCCGCACCCCCCCACCACCCACCACCATGTCCCCGCACCCCCCCCACCACCCACCCCCCACCACCCACCACCATGTCCCCGCACCGCCCCCCCACCACCACCATGTCCCCGCACCCCCCCACCCCCCCCCACCACCACCATGTCCCCGCCGCAGGCAATCTGCAAAGGAAAGCATTCCATTGTGTGCAGGTGCAGCTGTTTAACTCATGTAGGCCTGACAGTTTTCTGAACTACCTCATGTTTCTGTATCATTGGTGCTCAATATTTCATGTCAAGGACCCCAACGATTATCTGTAATTGCGCCACCGACCCCCATCTGAAAATATGTTGTTCCAGGAACCCCTCAGAAGCAAAGATTTGAGTTAAAAACGTTCGCTCTGAAAGAATATAGATTCAAAGATTTGTGCCACATTTTCACGATTTTTCAAAAAATAGCAGATCTACAAGCTCTACAAGCTTGTAGATCTGCTATTTTTCAATAGCTAAAGTATAACATAATGCTTAGTTAAAACACCAAAAGGGGTTCCCGTTCAGAATGGGTTAAAGCTGATATTGTCATGAATATAATTATGAACCTTTAGCTGTTTGACCCAGTAGGTGAAATTTCTTACAGTATGTAAATGTAAATTTGCATGTTGATACAGTGTTGTTTTCGTCGACTAAAACTAAGAGGAAAAAAAATGTTCGTCGATTACCTTTTTCCACTGACGAAAACTAACATGGAAACTACACGAGAACTAAGCTATGATGACTAAAACTATAAGACTAAATAATACTGACAATTTCGTCAACAAATACAAACTAGACTAAAATGTTAGGGAGGAGCAAGGGACTATAGTGGACTAGAGATCCAGTATAAGTCATTTTACACAACGCGGCATTAAGGGTCCATTGGGTTACCAACGTCATCATTTAGCTGGGGACAACAGGGAACTCCCACAGGGACCACTGGAGGTCCCCGGACCACAGGTTGAGTGCATGGTATGTATGTATGTATGTATGTATGTATGTATGTATGTATGTATGTATGTATGTATGTATGTATGTATGTATGTATTTGGTTAAAATGGGTAAGGTTTAAAAAAAGGCAAAAGCATGCTCTGTTGCACTGGCCTAAAAGTGGGTCCTCTAAAACTGCTCCAACTTCTGAGAATGTGTGTTTGGTTCATTAGCCACCAGATGGCATACCTTATAAGTATGTATGTATGTCTGTATGTCTGTATGTATGTATGTCGGGGTAAGAATGGTGGTCCCTTATTGGCTGTTGATGGTGACGTAACTAAGGTACGTTTCAAGGTTGGTATAAGGTCAATAACGGGTCTAAAGGACTTAGAACAGCAGTTGTAATAGACATTAGTTAGTAGCAGTACAAAGTTTGCACGCTCTGCCTGCGCACACGTAGGCCAATACATGGCCTATACTTGTACCTAAAATAACAAGCTGCAAGTCACATTCTGAGCTTGTCAATGTGCTACTACAATGACGCTTTTATGTTGTGTGACACCCTAATACAGTATGATCAAGTAGGTCACTATTTACAAAAAAATCACACCCGTGTGAACTGAGTGGTGCAAGGTCTTATATAGCCTGATCAGCTGTGGTCTGACGTAATGTCAGTGACCATAGTAACCGTGCTCGTTTTTTTGGTACGAACACGGGTACACGGGTACACGGGTACACGGGTACAAAGCCAGTTGTTGGAGTGGTTTGTACCACTCAAAAAAGGGACATTTCCAAAACTTATAATATGGAGATAAGACATCATGGGCAGTATTATGCATGTCTTAAGTACCAGGTCTTATTACTTAAATTAAGACCTGGAGGCGTGGTCAATGCTGTTTGGCCACTCAGAATAGCCAAATGGCATTGATCACGCCTCCAGGTCTTAAGTTAAGTAATAAGACCTGGTACTTAAGACACGCATAATACTGCCCCATCCGTTATAAAGTTATAATATGGAGATAAGACATCATAAGATAAGAGATAAGATAAGAGATAAGACATCATCCGCCCAACATTGAAACATTTGTTTCTCCTGTGCATGAAGCGAGGAACAACCTTTTGATCATTATTGGTAAATAAAATGGGAAATGGTGCATTTATATAGCGCCTTTATCCAAGGCGCTTTGCATAAACTGTGCATTACATTCACACACATGCACATTCATACACCGATGGCAGCGGAAACCATGCAAGGCACCAACCAGCACATCGGGAGCAATTAGGGGTTCAGTGTCTTGCTCAAGGACACTTCGACAGTAACTCTGGGGGAGCCCGGGTTCGAACTGGCAACCTTACGGTTACCATCCAGCCACTCTACCCCTGAGCCACTGTCGCCTCAGCAGGTCAAGCTGCAGTCAGTCGTGTGCAACTCGTCTCCTGCGCCACCAGTTTCGAATGTCATCACCCGATAATCAAGAGAATGTTCGTGATCAATCAGCACCTTAGAAATACCCCCAGTATGTGATAATCAACATACTGGGAAATCCGGAAGTGAAACTATGGGAGCGTTTGCTCTTTGTGTCAATGACGGAGGCGCGCCGTTTCTGGTGGCCTTGAGCCACGTGAGACACCGCCGAGCGAGTCGCCGGGCCGAGGGAGTCGCCGTGCCGAGCGTTGTGACGGCCACCAGACCCGAGTTATGTCCCGATAGGCAGAGAACAGTAAATATTAGTAGCCCCTAGTTGCCATGCCCCGACAATACATTTGGAAATGACACGTTCAGCAGGGGGAGTCCTTGACCAGGCTATGTCTGCACCACCACCCTGCATGCGTGCAGTCTGGGGGAACACAGCCAAGCACCACAATGTCTAGTATGCCAGTATGGCCATATTAGCCATATTCCAACGCCATGATAACGATTGATTTCGTATATTTAATACAGTGATAACGGACAAATCCGCTGCCTGCACCCTGTGTGTCACCTCCTTTGTCCCTGCAATCCCGTTTGTGAACTCCTTTGTGCTTTCTTCCTCTTGACGCTCTGCTCCTCCTCCTCCTCCTTCTCCTCCTCCTCCTCCTTCTCCTCCTCCTCCTCCTCCTCCTCCTCCTCCTCCGCCTCTTCCTCCTCGACCTCGCTGCATCCCGCTGAATTATAAGGCTTGTTGTCGTTGTCGTCTTCGTCATCGAGTCCGAAAATGTCTTCCTCATCACGCGCGGTCCTCCTGTCCTCGCCACTCTCATTTCCACTGGTGACCGCCCCCTGTTGCTTCCCCTCCTCTTCCTCCTCCTCTTCCTCCTCTATCTCCTCCTCCTCCTCCTCGCTGCATCCGGCCGAGTTATTGGGCGTGTCGTCGCAGTCCTCTTCGTCATCGTTGCCGAAAATCTCTTCCTCGTCGCGCGCGGTCCTCCTTTCCTCGCCGCTCTCGTTTCCGCTGGTGACCGCCCCCTGTTGCTTCTCTCCTTCCTCCTCCTCCTCCTCCTCCTCCTCCTCCTCCTCCTCCCTCCCACTCTGCTCCTGCTCCTGATCTTCCGACTCTGCCTCATCTGAGTGTTTCTGCGCGTCGCTCCCGGCGCCTCCGCTGCTCTCGTCGGCAGATTCCTGCAGGTCGTCCTCCTTGTCTCCGGCCTCTTGGTTCTGCAGGCCGGCTCGACGAGCCTCCTGCGCTAGGAGCTCCTTCTCGTTCAGCTCTCGCAGCTTGCCCACGATCGCGGCGTTCGCGGTCGACTGCACTCCACCGTCGGCCTTGTTGGGCCTCCTCCTCTTGCCCAGAAGCAACTTGGTGTCGAGATCGTTGAAGTAAACGCCGTCGCCGTCTCTGAAGATGAAGAAGTAGGTCTGTTCGTAGCCGTTGCTGCCTTTCTTCTTCACCTCCCAGTTGTATTCCTGAGCCAGGTGGTAATCGTACAGTTCGTTCTTCGGCACGCGGCCTGGTTCCTCGTCGGTGTCTCTCTTACGCTTACGCAGAGTTTCCTCGCTGGGCAGGAAATAACCGACACACTCTGAACCGACGGCCTTATCTCCTATTGCTTTGATCAGGGCCTGAGACACCATTTCCGCGGCCGCGGGTGCCGACACGTTTCTAGGCGCGGGATCAGAGTCGAAGACGACCTGACCACACAGGTCGCCCCACATCTTGAAGTCGGGGAACACGGGCAGCACCTCGACGGGAGTGACTCCGGCTCTGCTGTGGTGCCGCGCGATCGGTTTCTTCGCGTCCTCGAACGTCTTCTCGACGGCGGAAATCTGGCCGTCTCTGTCCTTGTAGATCTCTTCCGCGACGAAGCGCGGTTTGTTAGACTCGCCGACGACATTGGCTTTAGCCTTCACGTGGGAGACGCCGTACCTGTTGACCTCCGTGGAAATGTACTCCGTTTTTCTCATCCACGGAACGACCGTGGCGTGCAGAGATGTCTTGGAGCTCAACGGAGCCTGTTGGACGACGTCCTCCTCCAGCAGCGCCGCGTCGGCCGGACCCAGTGCGACGGCGGGGTCCACCGCGCGGTAGGTGTCCGGGTTGATGAGGTCGATGGGGACCCCGAGGTCGGGCTCCGTCAGGTGCGCGTGCTCGTGCTGCTTCTCCAGAGATGTGGCTTTGTACCGGACGAACCTCTGCCGGTCGAGGGTGTACGCCAGGCACTTGGGTTCGAAGGGGATGTCCGGCAGAGTGTTGCAGTATCTCACCCGACAGAGGAGCCCAGTCCTCTCCGGGACGACCGTGCTGGTTCTCTGAACGGAGGAGCTCTGGGCCTGGCTGGAGGAGGGATCCATGATCTACAACATGGATGTTTAGACACACAATGTAATTAAATATGACCTTCCCAGTCCTAATCCTCCATATTAGGGAAAAGACTGATGTCATCAATATGATGTCATGAATGCGATGTCTTTATGCTGCTTGTCTTTATATTGCAAATATGCTTGGTAGGTATATATACTGATGTTGATGGTGACATAATAAAGATATGTTTCAATGTCGGGTTATAACTGGCTGTCGATGGTGACGTAATTAGGATATGTTTCAATGTCGGGTGAATTAAAGGTAATGTCTGTATGTATACATGTAACAAATCTGAAACCTATCTTTATTACGTCACCATCAAAAGCCAGTTATAACCCGGCATTGATACATATCTTCATTAAAGCCAGTTATAACCCGGCATTGATACATATCTTCATTAAAGCCAGTTATAACCCGGCATTGATACATGTCTTCACCATCAATACCTACCAAGCATACACGTGCATTCGTACCAGCACGACCACAATACTTGCGCGCTCTGATTGCGCAAGTAACACGCATAACGGCTTTCTTGTGACTCTATCCTTTTGAATGTATTTTCCATAAAGTAATCAATCAATCAATCAATAAAAATCACACCCGTGTGAACTGAGTGGTGCAACTACACATTTATGGTTATAGTTACTGTACATTAGAACCAGGAAAGCATCTGTGTCATAAGTACTCTCCGCATGAATTCAGTCTCAACAGTGTCATTTGAAGGTAGGTCACTCAGCGGTTTCATCTGAAATGATGAAATGAAATGATGAAACCACTATGCCAAACATCTGTTGAGGAATAACTATAAAGATTGATTATATAGAGATTGATTCACTCTGACGTGATATCTGTGATGTCAGTGACGTCACATACTAACCATAGCAACCATGCTCGTTTTTTTGGTTGCTAACCATAGCAACCATCCTCGTTTTTTTGGTAAGAACAAACACGGGTACACAGGTACAAAGCCAGTTGTTGGAGTGGTTTGCACCACTCAAAAAACCAATGATCGATCTACAGTGTCAGTATGACATCAGGAATGTATGACGTCAGTATGACTTTGACGGTCAGGCACATCCATATACGGGCATATTCTGTCCAAACAACCGACCATATAATAAATATAAAGCTACTATATTGTCCTATATTATATACACAAGAGAGCTCTCCATGAAGTCGACGTCCGTGTTTCCACCCCAGGCGGTAACAACAACCACAGCCAACATGCCGAGCAAGAAGAAGAAGTACAACGCCCGGTTCCCGCCGGCGCGGATCAAGAAGATCATGCAGACGGACGAGGACATTGGCAAGGTGGCGGCGGCCGTGCCCGTCATCATCTCGCGCGCCCTGGAGCTCTTCCTGGACTCGCTGCTCACCAAGGCCTGCCGCGTGACCAGCGGCCGCAACGCCAAGACCATGACCACGGCGCACCTCAAGCAGTGCATCGAGCGGGAGACGCAGTTCGACTTCCTCAAGGACCTGGTGGTGTCCATGCCCGACGCCGCGCAGCTGGCCGAGAGGGACTCATCGGAACACCGCGGCGGCCACAACGCAGACGGGGCGGCGGCGGGAGGAAAGGACAAGGCGCCGGTCGCACTGGACATTATTAAGGTCCCGGGGCGCAGAGGACGGAAGCCCGGGAGTGGTCGGAAGAAAGGAGGAGGAGCCACCTCCTCCTCCGCCTCCTTTTCCACCTCCAAAGTCAAGGGGGGCAAGAGGAAGCGGCGGGAAGCGGCCGAGTCGGAGCACGATGACGACTCCGAAGACAGCGAGGCGACGGACAGGGAAGAGGTGGAGGAAGAGGTGGAGGAGGAGGAGGAGGAGGAGGAGGAGGTTGGCGGGTCGCAGACGAGCACCAATAACCTGCAGACGGAGTTCGTCTGCCACAGCACAGACGAGCTGTCCTCCCAGTATTTCCATATAGGTGACAACCTGCAGCTAGCGACTGGCTGCCACAGCACAGACGAACCCTCCCCACAGTATCTGGATATGGGCATCGACCTGCAGCCAGAGTCCGGCTGCCACAGCTCAGACGAGCTGTCCTCCCAGTACCTCCATATGGGCGACAACCTGCAGCCAGAGTCCGGCTGCCACAGCACAGACGAACCCTCCTCCCAGTATCTGGATATGGGCTTCAACCTGCAGCCAGAGTCCGGTTGCCACAGCTCAGACAAGCTGTCCTCCCAGTATCTCCATATGGGCTTCAACCTGCAGCCAGAGTCTGGCTGCCACAGCGCAGACGAACCCACCTCCTCACAGTATCTGGATATGGGCTTCAACCTGCAGCCAGAGTCTGGCTGCCACAGCGCAGACGAACCCTCCTCCCAGTATGTGGATATGGGCGACAACCTGCAGCCAGAGTCTGGCTGCCACAGCGCAGACGAACCCACCTCCTCACAGTATCTGGATATGGGCTTCAACCTGCAGCCAGAGTCTGGCTGCCACAGCGCAGACGAACCCTCCTCCCAGTATGTGGATATGGGCGACAACCTGCAGCCAGAGTCCGGCTGCCACGGCTCAGACGAGCCCTCCTTCTCAAAGTATCTGGATATGGGCATCGACCTGCAGTCAGAGTCCGTCTGCCACAGAACAGACGAGCCCTCCTCCCAGTATCTGGATATGGGCATCGACCTGCAGTCAGAGTCCATCTGCCACAGAACAGACGAGCCCTCCTCCCAGTATCTGGATATGGGCATCGACCTGCAGTCAGAGTCCGTCTGCCACAGCGCAGACGAACCCTCCTCCCAGTATCTGGATATGGGCTTCAACCTGCAGCCAGAGTCCGTCTGCCACAGCACAGACGAACCCTCCTCCCAGTATCTGGATATGGGCTTCAACCTGCAGCCAGAGTCTGTCTGCCACAGCACAGACGAACCCTCCTCCCAGTACCTGGATATGGGCTTCAACCTGCAGCCAGAGTCCGTCTGCCACAGCACAGACGAACCCTCCTCCCAGTACCTGGATATGGGCTTCAACCTGCAGTCAGAGTCCGTCTGCCACAGCTCAGACGAACCCTCCTCCCAGTACCTGGATATGGGCGACCACCTGCAGTCAGAGTCCGGCTGCCACAGCACAGACGAACCCTCCTCCCAGTACCTCCATATGGGCATCGACCTGCAGTCAGAGTCCGTCTGGCACAGCACAGACGAGCTGTCCTCCCAGTACCTCCATATGGGCGACAACCTGCAGCCAGAGTCTGGCTGCCACAGCACAGACGAACCCTCCTCCCAGTATCTGGATATGGGCTTCAACCTGCAGCTAGAGTCTGTCTGCCACGGCTCAGACGAGCCCTCCTCCTCCCAGTATCTGGATATGGGCAACAACATCGCCTCTGTAGTAGGCGGCACCACCACAGCCCCGCCAGAGGCCCAGAACCACTCCGAGATCCTTTGCCCCTCGGCCTCGCTCCTTGACGGGCACCACCACCACCACCACCACGCCCAGTCTGAAGCATGAGGGCTTTGTGGTTCATGATTCTTTGCAGGACGCAGAGATTGATGGTTTATTTATAATAACCATTTCGCTGCGTCTGGTCTGAGGACCTACCGTGGGGTTCAAATTGTACTCTTATGGGTCAGTAACTCTGTGACTGTGTGCAAGTGGAACAACCTTGGGGCACCGATGGCCTAGTGCTGTGCTTCTCAAACTTTTTCTATGTCAAGGACCTCCCAAAATAATATCAATTTTGAAGCAGAACACCAACAGAAAATATTCAGTGCCAGCGACCTCCATACAAAGATTTGTGTTAAATGTCTCAAAAATATTCTTTTTTTCTTTGTGTCACTTTTGAGTGGTGCAACCCATCCTATAGACAGCTATGTGTGTCCCTGGCTGGCTGAGTCTGTCTGAGCACGAAAATAGCATTTGGTTGGTTTTCACCACCAAGCGTCACCGTTGCGCAGCCTAACACACACACACACACACACACACACACACACACACACACACACACACACACACACACACACACACACACACACACACACACACACACACACACACACACACACACACACACACACACGCTCTAATGATTTTGGGTGTGACAGTAAAGTACAGTAGAGGGACCCCCCGGGGACCCCCACACGGTAACTCTTGTCTTCGGACGCGGGGCGGATCCCCCTCGAGGACCCCTGAGGGTCCCCAGACCCCACTTTGTGAGATCCACATCTAGGCTCTAATGCCAATCGGATTTCAATCTCGATGTATGTCAGTCCACTTTCCATTCAGTGCAAAATGCACATTTACGTCACGGCACAAGGATCGTCCAGAACTGCCCATACGACGTGCCCATATATGGCCATTTACTGCAGTTCTCCGTTGTTGGTATAATGGGGGCGTTCCTTATTATTTGCATAATTCCCAACTTGCATCGTTCCCACGCATACATATATAGGCAACCAGTCAAGTCCAATAAAGTCCAAAAGATATCTTTAAAACAAATGTTTTTCTTTTTCCTTTTTTTTCTCTTTTTCTCATTCTTTGGGTTCCCAATCTATACTGTAAAATCATCACCAGTAAAGTAACTAAGTACATGTACTCAAGTACTGTACTTGAGTACTGTGAAAGAAATGGTGAGATATATTTTTTTACCTTATCAGAGATTAAAATAGGGTGCATTTTGCATCCCAAAACGCAGTTTATAGTTAAGGGACGCAATAAAACAACAACCTCTGCATCCACGGGATGCACTACTGTACTACTGTACTGTTTTTTATTCTAGTTTATTTAGCTTATTTAATACAATACACAGTAACCCTTCAGCCCTATGTATATTTCTGCCATTTGCAAATAGCCGACGTACAAGCTCACAATGTGACACATTGTGAGCTTGTAGATCGGCAATATATCAAAAGATTTTAACTTGTCTGTCTGTTTTTAACTTGATAAACGGGACATCCTACACAACGAGTATACTTTTACTTATCTGATACTTTACGTACATGTCGACCCCGACACTTTTACCCAGGTACAATTTGAATACGGGACTTCTATTGCATATCTGTCGGGAGGAAACCTCATAACTCCATTTTTGAGGTTTTTGATTTTTTTTTTGGCATAAATCAGTGCTATTGAACACCCTTTACGTCTGTGTGTTGTTTCGAAAAATATTGAACCAATGGAAAGTAGTAAAAAGTACTTTGGACAAAACCTCCATTGGACCCTCAAAATGTCTGCTAAAGAAACTAACTCCACCACCTCTCACCCTCTCATGGAAGTAATTGACAATATATAAAGTTACAACACCAACTTTGATGAGGCTTTATTGCTTTGTTTTTAAAAAAATATAAGGTTTTCTTAATTTCCTGAATAATGTATATTTTTCATTTCCTGAAAAATGAACATTTTTGAGTTATGAGGTTTCCTCCCGACAGCAACGACATCAACAATGCTGTATTGATACTTTTACTTAAGTAAACCATGTGAGAGTACTTCTTCCTCCACTGCCCCGGTGGAACGCTGCTTATCGCCGAGCGCACTGCAGCGTATTCGCTGCTATCACACCCCGGCCCCGACAAGCTGGTGAAATTCACCCCGTTGATGTACCCTCTCAGTTCTTGCACTAACCGCATCCACTTATCAGGATCTTCAATTACACGGCGAAGCCTGTCGTGCTGTACTGCAGTGGCGTGCACAGATAGACACTAGGGGGTGCTAGAGCACCCCCTGCCCTTTTGGCAATGTGCCCTTTTGAAAAAAAAAAGAAAAAGAAAAACATTTTTTTTCTTTTTTCTTTTTCAAAAATAGCAGACCTACAAGCTCGTAGCGCGCCACTCGGTGGCGCGCTACGAGCTTGTAGGTCTGCTATTTTTCAATAGCTAAAGCATAACATAATGCTAACACCAAAAGGGGTTCCCGCCCAAAATGGATTAAGGCAACCGGCCGGTTCCACGCGCTGCACAAGGTGCCCTTTTTTAACTTGAGCACCTGCCCCTCTAAATGTCTGTGCACGCCACTGCGAATACGCATGAAGATAAAGCAGACATTACACAGCACTACACAGTGCCTCAGAAGAATAATGGAATGCATTTCTATAGCGCTTTTCTATGCACCATACGTGCCTACTCAAAGCGCTTTACAATGGTCCATTCACTCACACATTGGGAGGTGAAGCGGTGAACAAGTCGACGCCAGCGTCCTCAAACCGAGAGGATGTGTTCTATTGTTCTTGCTCCTGTCTGCTTCTGTGATGTGTGTCCTGTAATGTATCTTTTTATGTTTATGTTTATTACGGATCCCCATTAGTCCTCACTACAGTGAAGACTACTCTTCCTGGGGTCCAAACACTCATACAATCAAATTCAAACATAATACAATGTAATTATTTCATTACATAGTTAAAAACAAAACAAAACAAAAATTATTGAAGCTTTCAAGTCTTCATGCATTCTAGAAAATATATTACATAATACAACAAATTTACAAACTTAACATTGTATTAATTGAAATCAAACACTCACCAATCTAACTAAACATTATTTCTTTCCTAATCACTGCTGCCTTCAATTTCTTTTTAAAGCTTGATTTATTCTCTATGTTTATAATATGTGGCGGGAGCTCATTCCAATGTGCTCCTGCTCTATACATTGCTGTTCTCTTAAGTGCATTTGTTCTAGGTATCAAAGGTGGAGTAAAGTGACGACCAATAGCCTCTCTGGTGGCATAGCTATGTCTAGTATTGGTGGGTTGTATCTTTTGTAATGTATTGTCTATGTCTTGTCTGTATCTTGAACGGCGACGTCATGGACGCAAAACAAATTTCAGTGCAGGCTGACAATAAAGTTGTATCGTATCAGATCGTATCGTATGTAGCAGAGTGGCTCAGAGCCTCAGCCTGAGTAGCCTGGCTAATGAGCCAGACCGAATCAGCCGTTGGCAAAAAGAAAATTGCCTGCCGGCGGATTACGGTCTGGAGAGGCTCAATTGTACGCCCATTTCCTACACCAGAGAACTGGTGTGGCCAATCGGGACACGGTATGCAATATGGGCGGCCTTTGGTACAGTGACGTTCAATGCTTGAGACCTTTGACCTTTGAGTAGCTCTGATCAATTGTGTCAAAGAGAAAATGTTTGAACACACCCCCCGGGAAACAAGATCCATACACAGCATCTCCAGACTCAAATACCACACGATAGTGTGATTTGAGTCTGGCTTATTAGCCAGGCTACAGCCTGAGGGCCTCAAAAGTCTAATATCTCCCCTGGTCCAGAGGGATATCCCTTAGGTCTAGTGGTTAAGTTGTTGGACTTTCACATGGGAGACCGGAGTTCGAATCCCGGGCGTTACAATCACACACCACTGGAAAGCAATGCATGTAGGGTTCTTCTTCAGTGTCTTGCCCAAGGACACTTCGACATGCAGACAGGAGAAGCCGGGATTCGAACCGCCGACTCATGCATGGATCATTGGACTACCTGCTCTACCTCCTGAGCCACATGGAACCCCAAGAAGAATCCTCAACATGCGCTGGCCAGATACCACCCAGATACTCTACGTTCACAGGCCTTTGAATCCCCCTGATGACTGAATTTTGCACCATCCTAGCAAGTTAAGAGATAATGTTCTAATTTTCATCATACGATGAAAATGAGACCATATAATATAATAATTATTAAAACAATAATAATAAATTAATAATTTACATTCGGTGGATATCTTTCACAATAATACATAATACCTGTTCTAGACATTCTAATGATCACATTCATATGTATTACATGCATTTTAGTTACTTTTTATCAGGGTTAAAGATTAAAGGTCATAGGTCAAGTCCAGAGATTTTTAAGTGCATATTTGTGCCTCTGTGGGGGGTATTTATATGTAAATATCATGACCAATGGCATTGCAAGACTAAACAATGAACATCAATGATGATGTTTAGGTGAAAAAAGAACAACAAAAAAATAAAAAAAAATAAGTAATTAATTAATTAAAATAAAAATGTTACCGAGAAGCATCGTTGGGTCTTACAGGGTTAATGTCAACTCTCCAGGTTTAATAAACCTGACACTGATTTACTATGACACATGGTACAGTAGGCCTATGACACATGGTACAGTAGGCCTACTGTACTAGTGTTTCTCAAACGTTTTATTTGCAAGGATAACTCTGAGAGTACAACTGTAACTGTAATAATGTTATGGTTCAGGCCTATCTATAGCTCTTTGTGTTTCTGGTATACTATTATCCTGTGGCAAAACATACATTTTGACAAAAAAATTATACTATGTCTCTGATGTTGTATTATTGATTGTTCTGTGTTGCTGTTTATTTTCTATCTGTAAAGCACTTTGGTACAATGGGAGTTTAAAAAAAAAAGTGCAACATAAATACATTTGATTTGATTTGATTTGAACGCCCAGGAACTAGGAATTTAATGTGTTTATTTATCTAGTAGTTATTCCCCTATAAACTGGGACGTTTTCCATTTCTATTGAAAGGCCATTCACAAATAGATAAAAGTAAGTGTGCATGTGTGAGAACAGCAGTTAAGATAGAGTTTCGGGGCATTGTCTCCCAGTTACTGCCGGCACAGAGTACAAAACACTGATGCACACAAAGCAACCAACGGCATGGAACTCCCATAACCGCCGTAATATGAAGAACTCTTCAGTCTCCAGCTTAGCCCAAAGCACTTGACAAAACTATAGGTTACAAACGTAACCCCGGTTCTTTAATAATACAAGCGAGGTGACTCGCACTGGGAAAGAGCGCCATCTGGCGTGATCACAGAAGCATTAAATGATAAGCTGGGACATTTGGCTGGGTGTAAACCATAGATATAAGAAAGCTAGATGGCTCACCCGCACTCTGGCCAATGGAGAGCGACGTTGCTACGTGGCGGCCATCTTACCTCGGGGCCACATAACATTGTGTCTATGGGGCATGTACTTTTGAATAACCACAACTTGCTCAATTTTCAACCGATTTCCAAACGGTTTGGTTTGTTATAAACGTCAGAGACGTCCGCATACTTATATGCTTTTATACGACGTTCAAAAAACAAAATTAAGCAGATAAGCGTCCTGAATCATAGCCACGTTGACAACGTTTGTAATAAACCAACCCGTTTGTACATCCGTCAAGATTTGAGCGAGTTATGACTGTTTCTGTTTGAGCTGCCATTTAACATACTGTACTGTAGCCCCGAAGTAAGATGGCCGCCGGGTGAAAGACGTTAGAAACTCCGCCTTAAGCCATCTAGACTTTATATATATATCTATGGTGTAAACCACGTAGTCCCTGCATGGCCCACCCTCCCTCCTTATATGCAGGGTCCCGTGGTTTACTCTAACCCTAACCTTCCCTCCTTATATGCAGGGTCCCGTGGTTTACTCTAACCCTAACCCTCCCTCCTTATATGCAGGGTCCGGTGGTTTACTCTAACCCTAACCCTCCCTCCTTATATGCAGGGTCCGGTGGTTTACTCTAACCCTAACCCTCCCTCCTTATATGCAGGGTCCGGTGGTTTACTCTAACCCTAACCCTCCCTCCTTATATGCAGGGTCCGGTGGTTTACTCTAACCCTAACCCTCCCTCCTTATATGCAGGGTCCCGTGGTTTACTCTAACCCTAACCCTCCCTCCTTATATGCAGGGTCCCGTGGTTTACTCTAACCCTAACCCTCCCTCCTTATATGCAGGGTCCCGTGGTTTACTCTAACCCTAACCCTCCCTCCTTATATGCAGGGTCCCGTGGTTTACTCTAACCCTAACCCTCCCTCCTTATATGCAGGGTCCCGTGGTTTACTCTAACCCTAACCCTCCCTCCTTATATGCAGGGTCCCGTGGTTTACTCTAACCCTAACCCTCCCTCCTTATATGCAGGGTCCCGTGGTTTACTCTAACCCTAACCCTCCCTCCTTATATGCAGGGTCCCGTGGTTTACTCTAACCCTAACCCTCCCTCCTTATATGCAGGGTCCCGTGGTTTACTCTAACCCTAACCCTCCCTCCTTATATGCAGGGTCCCGTGGTTTACTCTAACCCTAACCCTCCCTCCTTATATGCAGGGTCCCGTGGTTTACTCTAACCCTAACCCTCCCTCCTTATATGCAGGGTCCCGTGGTTTACTCTAACCCTAACCCTCCCTCCTTATATGCAGGGTCCCGTGGTTTACTCTAACCCTAACCTTCCCTCCTTATATGCAGGGTCCCGTGGTTTACTCTAACCCTAACCCTCCCTCCTTATATGCAGGGTCCCGTGGTTTACTCTAACCCTAACCCTCCCTCCTTATATGCAGGGTCCCGTGGTTTACTCTAACCCTAACCCTCCCTCCTTATATGCAGGGTCCCGTGGTTTACTCTAACCCTAACCCTCCCTCCTTATATGCAGGGTCCCGTGGTTTACTCTAACCCTAACCTTCCCTCCTTATATGCAGGGTCCCGTGGTTTACTCTAACCCTAACCCTCCCTCCTTATATGCAGGGTCCCGTGGTTTACTCTAACCCTAACCCTCCCTCCTTATATGCAGGGTCCCGTGGTTTACTCTAACCCTAACCCTCCCTCCTTATATGCAGGGTCCCGTGGTTTACTCTAACCCTAACCTTCCCTCCTTATATGCAGGGTCCCGTGGTTTACTCTAACCCTAACCCTCCCTCCTTATATGCAGGGTCCCGTGGTTTACTCTAACCCTAACCCTCCCTCCTTATATGCAGGGTCCTGTGGTTTACTCTAACCCTAACCCTCCCTCCTTATATGCAGGGTCCCGTGGTTTACTCTAACCCTAACCCTCCCTCCTTATATGCAGGGTCCCGTGGTTTACTCTAACCCTAACCCTCCCTCCTTGTATGCAGGGTCCCGTGGTTTACTCTAACCCTAACCCTCCCTCCTTATATGCAGGGTCCCGTGGTTTACTCTAACCCTAACCCTCCCTCCTTGTATGCAGGGTCCCGTGGTTTACTCTAACCCTAACCCTCCCTCCTTATATGCAGGGTCCCGTGGTTTACTCTAACCCTAACCCTCCCTTCTTATATGCAGGGTCCCGTGGTTTACTCTGGCATTCAAAGTGCACTTCTGTTGAAGACACAGAGCATAAAGCATTATCCCCAGACTGTTTAAGTTTTTGTTATCGAATAGGACAGAAGAGTATACAGCTTGGTCAAGCATGGTGTAGTACACATGATAGTGTTCATGACAAGGCTCGGAAAAGCCCAGGACTTTTTTTTGTTATCCTTTTAGCCTTAAAGTCTGACTGTACCTCATGCCATTTATATGTTCTGTCTAACAAAGTATTCAATCAATCAATCAATCAAGCAAGCAAGCAATCAATCAATAAACCAATCAAACCAATCGGTCACGGCCACACAGCCAACTCAAGGTACGGCCACGGAGCCGACTTGGGGACCCAACGCAGCTCCTCCAAGGAAAACAAACAAATTAACGGATCTGAACGTGAATCCCCCCCACCGCCCGCCCCTTTTTTCCCTCACTGTATATGTTTCTTTTCCCTTTTTACCTCCTTTATGATGAATTCCTGTTCTGTCCTTTGTCTATATAGAAGTGTCTATTTGTACATCTCTAAATGTTTTTGATGAATTGAACATTGTGGACCCTATTGGAAACAAGTGTAATGCTTAATTGGGTCGTCCACTCACAGTTAACAGCCTTTGTATTGAACCAACCCCACTGCTGTTTCTCAATTCCATTAGAATTTCAATTAATTTCAATATAGTGCCAAATTCAATTGAATTAAAATCAAATACATTGTTCTGCCTCTGCCCTCCATCCCAACAGATCTCTCAGTTAATCCACCTCCCAAGGTAACAATCGGTGAAATTCCCTCCATATTTGGGCATGCAGGACTGATATCATGGATCTCCATGATATTTTGGGGCATGGCTGACATCATAGTGACATCATCGTCATGACACGAGTGTTGCATCAGCTCGACTAAAAGGCGGATCATGCAGAGTATATCAAACCAGGCAACAAGCTTGTCTCCTTGAGCCTTCAACGCCTTGTCTCCTTGAGCCTTCAAAGCCTTGTCTCCTTGAGCCTTCAACGCCTTGTCTCCTTGAGCCTTCAAAGCCTTGTCTCCTTGAGCCTTCAACGCCTTGTCTCCTTGAGCCTTCAACGCCTTGTCTCCTTGAGCCTTCAACGCCTTGTCTCCTTGAGCCTTCAACGCCTTGTCTCCTTGAGCCTTCAACGCCTTGTCTCCTTGAGCCTTCAACGCCTTGTCTCCTTGAGCCTTCAAAGCCTTGTCTCCTTGAGCCTTCAACGCCTTGTCTCCTTGAGCCTTCAACGCCTTGTCTCCTTGAGCCTTCAACGCCTTGCGAGGGAGAACGAGACATCGAAGACATCACATAGTCCACATATTACTGGATATATCGAAGTCCCATCAGCTTGAACGCGACATTAACCGACTGAAGATGTCCGACACGATCGAGGAGAGGATCAAGAACTATCGGACGGCTCCGTTCGACGCTCGCTTCCCCAACGTCAACCAGACGCGCAACTGCTACCAGAACTACCTGGACTTCCACCGGTGCACCAAGGCGCTGGGCGCCAAGGACCAGGACCCGGCGCCCTGCCAGTGGTACGCCAGGGTCTACCAGAGCCTGTGTCCCAGGAGCTGGGTGGACAAGTGGGACGAACAGCTGGAGAATGGGTCTTTCCCAGGGAAGATTTAAAGAGCCTGTGTCCCAGGAGCTGGGTGGACAAGTGGGACGAACAGCTGGAGAACGGGTCTTTCCCAGGGAAGATTTAAACCAAGCTTACTCCTCCTCCTTCCTGGACAAATGGGACGAACAGCTGGAGAGTGGGACTTTCCCAGGGAAGATTTAAACCAAGCTTACTCCCCCCTCCTTCCTTCTAACCACACCCCCATCAAAATGTGGGAAACAATGGGAAATGGGTTTTGTGAGTTTTAACCTCGGACGTGTAGATTTGGGGTCCTTGACAAATAAAACAAATAAATACAAAATATTGAGAATCACAGAACTAAACTATATTGGAACCCCAATCTACACTGTAATAGTCTCAGTGTTAATTTCTGAGACCTCTGAAAGGGTCCAGAGTTACAGACCCTGTAAGGATCCACTTGGACAAGCAACAACAAGTGACGCCACTACCTCGCCCGCTCCCACCCATGCCTAAATATGGGCTTCCTCCGATCTAAATATGGACATATACATCACAGGCAAGAGTGTATAATATAACAGGAACCGTGAATGTCACTGAACATTAAGCTAGCTAGCACACTCTACGAGTAAGGTCGCTCTACCAGAAAGCTCTGTATTGTGGTTTGTGATTTATGTCGCCATAATGTCGGTGTTCCATGAGGAGGTCGAGATCGAGGACTTTGAGTTTGACGAGGAGACGGAGACGTTCTACTACCCGTGTCCGTGCGGAGACAGGTTCGGCATCACCAGAGAGGACTTGGAGAACGGCGAAGAGGAGGCCACGTGTCCCAGCTGTTCGCTCATCATTAGGGTCATCTACGACAAGGACGCCTTCGTTTCAGGAGAGACGGTCCAAGCGCCAGCAGCACCGACGGGGGGCGTCGTAGAGCCGGCTCAGGTCTGACCACACGTATGCAGTCAGTGAGCACACCAGCAATTCTCAACCTGGTGGGCTGTAAAGGCGGGGTGCATAAGTATCTTTGGTCCGACACCCTAACCTAACCCTAACCACATGCGGAAGCCATGGGCGAGTCTTATCCGGCCACTTATGTGTCTTAACCGGCAACGCACGTCGGGTCTTAACAGGCCATGTATGTTGGACGAACGTATGCCCCCCGTAAAGGCCCATGCATACACTACACACAAAGCCACGTTGGACGGTTAGCACCACCCAAAATGTATGTTAAAACATTGCAACATTTTTTGTTTTGCTAAACAACGTGTGATACAGATTAAAAATAGGAACTACTATGATGGTTCCATTGATCCAAGCCAGGTCGAACCACTTAGCATGTGGTCAGATTCACAGGTTTGACCACATTCACAGGTTTGACCACATTCACAGGTTTGACCACAACAGCCTCAGAGATGCCGTGACAACCTCAGATATTTACAGCAGTGGTATATACAGTAACATACATAACATTTTCTTTTTCTTCCCCTCTATGTTTTTTTCTTCACTCGGCTACATCTTAACCCCAAGTCAATAACTAATTATGTCAAAAGAAAAATAAATCAGTGGTTCATGTCAAAGAGCCCCAGAAGTATTTACTCACACCCGTCTTGTGTGAAGTGACTGTATTCATATCAGATAGATCATATCTTACGTTGTCATGTACTGCCCTAAAACATTAAAGTCCATAGACTTGGCTGGCACAACAAAAAACCACATCATAACTGCTACAAAACAAACAGACTTTTGGCTGCCACATGATGTAATTTGTATGTGTATTCAGAGATTTGCACAAAGTTTAAGAATCCTTCCAAAATAGCAGATATTACAAGCTCACTCAGCACGGCACTGCGGTCAAACTGAATGTAATGATGCCTATACAATTCCAAGTGCTCGTCGGGGGGGGAGGGTAGCCCCCCGGTGGCCCCCCCGTTCAAATAGGATTACTTTATGATTGTCTCAGCCTTAAACATTTGGGACCCCCATGGGGTACGACATTGTAAAGGTCATCTTTCACCATAGTAAATGCTGCATTCATGTTCTGTTTTTTTTACAAGGACGGCAAAAAGGGCAGACTCTCAAGCCTCCTTTGGCGTGCGTGTGTGTGTGTGTGTGTGTGTGTGTGTGCGTGTGAGTGCGTGAGTGCGTGCGCCTCAGAGTGAGGAGTAGACAGCAGTGGAGTAGCACGGAGGGTTGTCCAGAGACTGACCCTCTGCGGTGCTCCTACCCTCCTACGAGCACTCATCCTGGGCATAGAGGTGGTCCGCCTCCGAGCAGTGCACTCATCCTGGGCATAGAGGTGGTGCTCCTACCCGCCTACGAGCACTCATCCTGGGAATAGAGGTGGTGCTCCTACCCGCCTACGAGCACTCATCCTGGGCATAGAGGTGGTGCTCCTACCCGCCTACGAGCACTCATCCTGGGCATAGAGTGGGCATAGAGGTGGTGCTCCATAGAGGTGGTGGTGAAACTGTGGAGTACATACAGCGTTTTTTTCCTTATCAGGCCTGACATCGAAATAAAAAAAGTATTCTGAAAGAATATATATTCAAAGATTTGTGCCGCATTTTCACGATTTAAAAAAATAATGAAATCACACCCGGATGTGATTTCACAACTGGCCTTTTTTGTGCAGAAAAAATGAGCATGGTTGCTACGGTCATCCAGTTCACCCGGGTGTGATTTAATTACGTCAGAAATTATTTTGAACATAGCAACCATGCTCATTTTTTTCTGCACACAAAAGCCAGTTGTAGGAGTGGTTTACACCACTCAAAAAGCAGACCTACAAGCTCGTAGCGCGCCACTCAGTGGCTCGCTATGAGCTTGTAGATCTGCTATTTTTCAATAGCTAAAGTATAACATAATGCTTAGTTAAAACACCAAAAGGGGTTCCCGTGACGGTCCAGAATGGGCTAATGATGACACTTGGTTACGGTTACGTCATAGCGACTTCACCATTTTAGTTCATGGTGCAGCGTCAGGAATTAACGATGGTCATGATAGTTCATGATAAATTCAAGATGAAAGTATGATGATTTCATCATTAATTTCCCCCCTCAAGTAAAATTGTAAACCAAGTTCCTTCTCTTTCGAAGACAGATGGAGCTCGTTATTTTGTAAACGTATTGCTTATGGAGCCGGGTTCTTATGGAGCCCACTATCAAGGAGGGTTCTTATCGAGCCCACTATCAAGGAGGGTTCTTATCGAGCCCACTATCGAGGATTTTCTATTATTTTGTGGAAAGACGGGAGGCAATACATTCTGAACAGAACCAGTATCTTTTACTAGGCCTATAGGGCCTTCAAATACAGTACTTCTCTGACGGAAGGCAATTGACCTTTTTACCAATAAAATAACCAATTTGGGCGGGAACCCCTTTTGGTGTTAGCATTATGTTATGCTTTAGCTATTGAAAAATAGCAGATCTACAAGCTCATAGAACTTATACAACGTGTGATACAGATTAAAAATAGGAACTACTATGATGGTTCCATTGATCCAAGCCAGGTCGAACCACTTAGCATGTGGTCAGATTCACAGGTTTGACCACATTCACAGGTTTGACCACAACAGCCTCAGAGATGCCGTGACAACCTCAGATATTTACAGCAGTGGTATAGACAGTAACATACATGACATATTCTTTTTCTTCCCCTCTATGTTTTTTTCTTCACTCGGCTACATCTTAACCCCATGTCAAGAACTAATTATGTCAAAAGAAAAATAAATAAATAGGTATTTTGAATCCTAACTATATCAGTGGGCATAGAGGTGGTGCTCCTACCCTCCTACGAGCTCTCATCCTGGGCATAGAGATGGTGCTCCTACCTGCCTACGAGCACTCATCCTGGGCATAGAGGTGGTGCTCCTACCCTCCTACGAGCTCTCATCCTGGGCATAGAGGTGGTGCTCCTACCTGCCTACGAGCACTCATCCTGGGCATAGAGGTGGTGCTCCTACCCGCCTACGAGTTCTCATCCTGGGCATAGAGGTGGTGCTCCTACCCGCCTATACGAGCACTCATCCTGGGCATAGAGGTGGTGCTCCTACCCGCCTACGAGCACTCATCCTGGGCATAGAGGTGGTGCTCCTACCCGCCTACGAGCACTCATCCTGGGCATAGAGGTGGTGCTCCTACCCGCCTACGAGCACTCATCCTGGGCATAGAGGTGGTGCTCCTACCCGCCTACGAGCACTCATCCTGGGCATAGAGGTGGTGCTCCTACCCGCCTCCGAGCTCTCATCCTGGGCATAGAGCTGGTGCTCCTACCCGCCTCCGAGCTCTCATCCTGGGCATAGAGCTGGTGCTCCTACCCGCCTCCGAGCACTCATCCTGGGCATAGAGCTGGTGCTCCTACCCGCCTCCGAGCACTCATCCTGGGCATAGAGTGGGCATAGAGGTGGTGCTCCATAGAGGTGGTGGTGAAACTGTGGAGTACAGCGTCTTTGCCTAACAGGCCTGACATCGAAATAAAAAAAAGGTCTTCTGAAAGAATATATATTCAAAGTGCCGCATTTTCAAGATTTTTCAGAAATAGCAGATCTACAAGCTCATAGCGAGCCACTGAGTGGCGCGCTACGAGCTTGTAGGTCTGCTATTTCTGAAAAATACCTCTAGCGCGCCACGAGCTTGTATGTCTGCTATTTTTGAAAAATCGAAGAACGACTGACATAGAAACATAGCTTTTTCAGAAAACTGTCAGGATGTAGAAGACATTTTTAGAATCTGACCTCAGGTCAAAATGGGTTAAAGAAACAGTTAACTGGTTGATATGTGTACGGTCATATGTGTATGGTCACTTTAAAAGCGTAATTTAGTTTCCCCGGACGCTGGTTGGCAGGTATCAATACACTTGATCGTCTCTTGTCTTGATTGTTTAAACATGATGTCATGGGCCGCTATGCTCGATAACAGGCTCGATAAGTCCAAAGCCTATTATATTGATAACGGGTACTCAATAAGCTTGTTATCTGATTTTTTCGGGTATCGGTTATCGAGCTCCATCCCCATCGGTTACAATTCCTTCATACTTTCTTTCTGTGATTGAGGTAATGTTTATAAAAATAATAATAATAATAATAATAATAATAAAATAAAATCTACACCGATATCCAAGCTGTACACCGACTACTTTACATTGTATCAAAGTGTCGTTTCTTCAGTGTTGTCACATGAAGAGATATAATTATTTTTTTGCAGAAATGCGAGGGGTGTGCTCACTTCTGCGAGATACTGTATGTATTAGACAGAGGTCACTGTTATTGGTCAGGCTTCCTGCTCTGCCGAGACAAGTCACAGAGGGTATGCAGTGGCTATCCAACGACAAATATTGTGTTATTTGTCCGTTTCCTACAGAATAAACTGTCACCTGAGGTTCCTGTTCGTTTCATCGTCTACTACAATAAGTCTGTTACTCTCGTCTGTTACACCCGACAAAGGCCACTGCGGTCCAGGGCGGGCAGCGCCCGAGCGCCTTTCTTGATATGTCCGATGAGTACAATGGTGCACGCGAGGGCTGCGATCAGGACAGCTCCAGCTCCGAGGAAGATGCCCATGACCACTGGCGCTCCGCTCTCGGTGGCCCAGGCAATGAGCGCAGGGCAGGCGGGGACGGTCTTCCAGAAGCCGCCGTGCGGTTTGGGGCAAGTCTCCCTAACCTCCTTCGATTCCCACAAGCCCCCGAGGTTGCCACAACAATGGAATGTGCTGTGGAAGTACTTGAGGGTGAGGGCGACGGCCGGGTCCTTCTCGGCCATGACGTACAGGCCATATGCGGTGCCGTAGACCTCCGGCGGCTCGACCGAGTCCCCATCGAAGTAGGCGAGCACTCCGAGTGCTGCCGCCAGGAGGGCCAGGAGGGCCAGCAGGACGGCGAACAGTCCGAGGCCCCGTCGGTTCTCCTTGTAGGCGCTGAAGACTCCGAAGGCGACCACGGCCAGCAACACCGAACCCAGCGCGATCAGCGCGGTCACGCCGATGACGAATCCACTGACGAACTCTCCGATCACAGTGTCGTTCGTAGCCACTTCAAACAAGCCTTTGTTGTTATCGCTGAATCTCAGCAGCAAGCCAAGAGACAACGTGACGATCCCCACCAAAAGCAACGCAGTGTTGAGAATGAGCAGGATCCATTTGGATAGCGTGCCGCATGCGCCCAGTGCCATGATGATAAATATCCTTCCTTTGTCCTCGGTCTCCTCCCAGCGTCTTGGGACCGTCTGATGTATCACTATTATAATTTATATGTCAAGCTAAACAAACATTATTAGCAGATTAGGTAGAACAAACGATTGTTAACACTGCTCATTTGACTTTCATTTTTAAAGGGCATGTTGTGACGTCGTTGTGTGATGATGTGACGTCATTACGTACGCACAATGACGTTACTGAAACGTACAGGCCACCTCGGCAAAAGATATTACTTAAACCGCCGATCGAACTGATGCACCCATGTACTGTATACAGTAGGTAGGCATTATGGAGATCCAGAACTGCCGATCTGACCGCTACATGTCCATATCATTTATGGGCCTGCCCATTGCCCATATATGGGACTGACTTCACAACACAAACATTGAAAATGAAGGTGAGGATGCAAATTCTGTTTGGGCCGGAATGAGTTGATGTATGATGATGTACATCATGTGTGATTTAATTCAGGGGTTCTCAACCTTTTTGGCCGGGGACCCGCGAAAATGCTTTGGCAACGTCTCGGGACCCCCGCCCCGCCCCCTCCCGATCCCCAATATAAATTGACTGCTACAATAACCTTAATAATAGAGACAATACACCATAAATAAATACTGAAACCATCATCATTAGGGAAGGTGTATGCATGTACTATGTGTACTATATGTAAATTCTTCATTTCCACTTTACAGCCATTCAGTTGCAAAAAAAAACAAAAAAACTTTTTTTTTTTTTTTTTTTTAATAATTTGGGGACCCCCCAAAATAATTTGGCGACCCCTCGAGGGGTCGCGACCCACGGGTTGAGAACCCCTGATCTAATTGATAACAATCAAAAGTTTGGAATCGGGGAGAAATAATGTAATTGTCTTGTAATTGTCTAATGTAAATCTCAAAGCAATGCGATTTTGTAAAAACTGTTTATGCTAGTTGTTTTCCTTCTGGTCCCAGTCAGAGATCATCAAACAAAGACTAGTCACACTCAGAGGCGTGAAAGACACCTCTGAGGAAAACAAAGGAAATGCAACCCCCGCTATGCACGATGGCATATTAGTACTCTCTCTGAATGAGAGAGATACTCTTTAAGAGTTTTAACTTGACTTCAGTTATATAAGCTGTAGAACTGTATTGATATGATATGATTATGATATAGTACTTTATTGTCACACAAAGAACAAGACAATTTACATACATAAAGCCATGAAGACAAGAGCAATATCCACCGCCTAGATTACCCCGTGGCTACAACTCCTGATTAAGCCTCAAGGTTGACTGGTATTGGTTAATTCACTCTAATTAAAGGACCACTTCACCACACAGAGCAGGGTGAAAACAAAACAAAGAAAAAATACATCAAGTCAAAAAACAACAAACAAAAGCAAATACAGTAAAAATACAGGAAATACAGTAACAATATTGAAATATGTACAGTCACGTAACATTTGGTGTAGAGGTACGTTTTTAATTGAGACTTAAAAACAGGCACAGAGGGTGCTAGCCTTAGCTGTGTCGGCAGTGCATTCCACAACGTAGGTGCACGGGCAGAAAATGCTCGATCACCACGTGTAATTAAATTAGTCCTAGGGACATCAAGGAGGGCCTTATCTGACGATCTAAGGGTGCGTTCTGGTTTGTGCGGGGAGAGCATATCAAGGATATATTCAGGGTCCATTCCGTTTAAGGCTTTATATGTGATAAGGATAATTTTAAAGTCGCACCTGTAGCCCACAGGCAACCAGTGAAGGCCAGCTAATATGGGTGTGATATGGTCTCGTTTTCTCCTGTTAGTAAGTAGTCGGGCGGCAGAGTTCTGTATGAGTTGTAGACGGGAAATAGCTTTTTTGTTAAAGGAGCATTCAGTGATTTGGAAAAAAAACCCGGTCCGCCCCGGTAACAAGATGTGCACATGCACGCTCTACAGTGGGGGAAGTACAACAGACCAACAGCACGTGCACCAAGGCCCGCCCCACTCGATCATGATTGGATGAAGGCCCCTCTCATGTTGATTGGATGAAGGCTTTGCCACCCAAAGCCCAAACCGAAACTAGGGTTTTTTGACCCCAGGGGCTCACTGGGGACAGGGAGGAACTCCTTATATGGTCAGCACCCTTTATAGTAGGGAGGATTATCCAAAAAAAAAGGAAAAAAAAGTGATATTTGAATTAAGTGAAATCACTGAATATACCTTTAAGGCCGGAGTAAATGGAGTTGCAGTAGTCGAGGCGTGATGAAATGCGGGCGTTAATTACTTTTTCAAGGTCAGGGGGTGACAGGAATGATTTCATTTTGGCAATATTTCTCAACTGAAAGTAGCATGATTGAACAACTGTGGTTATTTGTTTATTGAAGGATAGGTCGGAGTCAAAGATCACACCCAGGTTGCGGGCTGCAGGTGTGATATTTGTGGACAGGGAACCAAATTGAGGGTGGAGGGAGAGGGTTGAACTAGAAGGGCCAAATAGGATCATATCAGATTTTGACTGGTTTAGCTGGAGGAAGTTTTGCGACATCCAGTCCTTGATGTCGGAGAGACAGGCTACGAGGCGTGATATATTGTCTGAACCGGGTTTGAGTGGGATGTACAGCTGAGTATCGTCGGCATAGCAGTGGAAATTGATGTTATGCGAGCGAATGATGTTACCAATGGGGAGCATGTAGATGGAGAACAGCAGTGGACCTAGAATTAATCCCTGAGGGACCCCGCATGTAAATGGGGCCTGTGTGGAGGAGGCCTCTCCTATGCTGGCGGACAGGGTCCGGCCTGACAGGTACGAGCTGAGCCCGTCCTAGAAACCGTCCTCCAGTGACATCATCATTTAGACAGATTTTTTTTTAAACAAGATTTTTACAAAAAATATTTAGATTTTCATTATCGTGAGAACGATGGCTTCCATTTTCGCATTGCAACTTTTCAGGACTAGAAAGCCTGCAGTTTCTATTAGCTTGTATTCCTCATCGATGATGTCACTGGAGGACGGTTTCTGAACTGCCCACAGCCCTCCTATAAGACACAGACCTAGTAGAAAGAAATTGCACCATTTTTTCATGATTACTAGTGAGGAACTATTATATGAAGATATGTTGAAAAGTGGTGAAGTGGTCCTTTAACCAATACATCATTATTTTGCTATGATTCCATGCTTTCATAGAAAGAAAAAGAAACAATGACAGTCATTCTAATAAAAGTATCTTGTCACATTTTGCCTTTCGATAATTTAAAGGCAACACATCGGACTAGACTAGAGTGACATAATGTGATATGGCATAAGTGTTATATAAAAATCTGAGTGAACTGAGTGGTGTAAGGTATTATATAGCCTGATCAGCTGTGGTCTGACGTAATGTCTGACGTAATGAAATCACACCCGTGTGAACTGAGTGACCATAGCAACCATGCTAATTTTTTTGGTACGAACAAACACGTGGACACGTAAACTAACAAAGCCAGTTGTTGGAGTGGTTTACACCACTCAAAAAATAGTGTTATATAAAGATCAGATCGGGAAAGATCGGTATGTCTCAAAATCAAATGATGGGAATCGTAAACGTGATCGGGACATCCCTATGCCTATAACTAATATAATATCTAACTACTTCTTCAAAGTGATTCCACGCTCTCATAGTTACAGAGCTTTATTATAAGGACCCATTTGGAACCTCATCAAGGAAGCTGTATAGCCAAAGGTCCCTGGATCCCAGAGCACTTGACCGTGGAACTCCATGTTTGGGCGGTGACTGACGCCATATGGATGACATCGTCGATGGTATCTCCCGGTGGAGATTTTCACCCCGCTGGGTGCACCCAATTCTCCTTGACTATGAAATATGTCTGCTGGGAGCTTCCTCCAATCCAGATAACGTAGACACCTATTACATCATGTCTTAATCTACATCACAGTGAGTGTATAAAAGGAACGAGGATGCGTCAGAGCATGACGATTGATTTGACCGCCTACTAGAGTGAATATTTGTCACCAGGGCAGCTGTCCACCCCGACAAGTCTAAAACCCAATCGCAGAACCTCACGGAGAATCGACCACAAGGCCTGTCCGTTATCTATCTAACTACGACGCAAACGCAGACTTGCGAGCAGACGTTTGTTCACAAATACCGTTAAAAGTTGTCTCTGATATCTGACAGATTTGAGATTGATTATACGGTTGAGCAGCGCGTATAGTAGTACCATGGTCGGGGTGAAGGCGATCGAGTCCGACTCGGACTTCCAGCCGGCGCTGGCGGCCTCGGGCGCGGGCCTCACCGTGGTCCAGTTCAGCATGGCTGGCTGCGAGCCGTGCGTGCGCGTGGGCCCGGCCTTCGCGCTGCTGAGCAGCCGCTACCCGGGCGTGGCCTTCCTGCGGGTGGACGTGCGGGAGTGCCGGGCGACGGCGGCGCTCCACGGCGTCTCGGCCACGCCCACCTTCCTGCTGTTCCGCGACGGGCTCCGCGTGGACGCGCACGAGGGCGTGAACGCCGCCGCCCTGGAGGAAAAGATCGCACGGCACGTCGAGAGCGAGCCCGGCGTCCCCCGGGGACGTGTGGACCTGACGCACCTCGTCGACCGCGCCGGCTGCCAGTGCCTCAACGAGAGCGACGAGCGCGGCCTCGCCAACTGCCTGGACCGCGGCGGCAAGGCCGACCCGTCGTCGTACCTGGAGTCGGACTGCGACGAGCAGCTGCTGATCACCGTGGCCTTCAACCAGCCCGTCAAGCTCTTCTCCGTGAGGATGCGGGCGTCGGACCTGGGCCGCGCGCCCAAGTCGGTCCGCGTGTTCACCAACCGGCCGTCCATGGACTTCGACGACGCGGAGCGGGGCGCGGCCACGCAGACCCTGGAGCTGACGGAGGAGCAGCTCTGTGGTGGAGCTGACGACGGAGGAGGAGCGGTGGCGGCGGCCACCGCGATCCCTCTGTGCTACGTCAAGTTCCAGAACGTGCAGAGCGTGGCACTGTTCGTGGCGTCCAACCAGGGCGGGGAGGAGACCACACGCATCAACGAGCTGAGCTTCATCGGGACGCCGATGCAGTTCACCAACATGAGCGACTTCAAGCGGGTCAACGGGGAGAAGGGGGAGGGGCATGAGTGAGTTGGAGGGACATGCAAGCCCCCAGTGAGGCTCTACAGCGTCGAAGCACTCGGCCCTAGTGGTTGGAGCGTGAACTGCAGGAAACCCAGTGAAGCTGCTGGGCTTTAACATTGAGCGCTCGGTTGCAAATGCGGAAGTAGACGGTTCTTCCGGGTGCTTCAAAACGCCACTGAGCAACTTCCACTGACATGAATAGTGGGGGGTTGAGCTATCCTTTTATTACTCCATGGGGAGATGGTGGTGGCTTTAAGCTGGGGGGGGGGGGGACCCCTAGGGCACTGGTCCCAAACCTTTTTACGTCAAGGACCCCCAAAATGATACTCATTAACCCGCGGACCCCCCATTTGAAAATACATGCCAAGGACCCCCATAAGAGTAGATTTTTACAGCTCTAGGGCCCCCCGGTTTGACCTGAATTATAGGCTACGGACCCCCCATTTAATGGCATTTCTATCTCTGGGACCCCCAATACATATTGTAAAATGAATGTTGATGTAACTCTGAGAGTTACAGACCCATAAGGGTCCATTTGGTTCCTAATTATCATTTAGCTGGGGACCCCCTGGAACTCCCTCAAGTACCCCTAGGGGTCCCCGGACCCCACTTTGGGAACCACTGCCCTAGGGGGTCCTCGGAGCTGCAACCCAAGAGGGCCATCGTTGTGTGATTTTTTTTTAAGGGGCACCAGCCCTAACCTGACTCTGCCAGATGGGGCAGCAGAAATGGTAAATAAATGGTAAATGGTGCATTTATATAGCGCCTTTATCCAAGGCGCTTTACATAGATGCATGTGCATTACATTCACCCATTCACACACACATTCATACACCGATGGCGGCAGAAACCATGCAAGGTACCAACCAGCACATCAGGAGCAATTTGGGGTTCAGTATCTTGCTCAAGGACACTTCGACACTAACTCTGGGGGAGCCCGGGTTCGAACTGGCGACCTTGCGGTTACCATCCGGAAACTCTACCCCTGAGCCACCGCCGCCGCAGAGAGTACACAGGGTTGAGAGGGGGAACCCTGTGTACTCTCTGCTGCCCCATCTGGCGGAGTCAGGTTACACCAGCCCCTCCTATATCGAGCTTTTGGTGTTTGCCCCTCACTTCACACAGGTGTGATTTTTGTTATTACAAAGAAAAAATAAGTGCAATTATGCTAACAGAATTAAGCACTATATTGTGCATTATATTCACCCATTCACACACCGATGGCGACGGAAACCGCAAGCAAGGCACCAACCAGCAAATCAGGAGCAATTTGGGGTTCAGTGTCTTGCTCAAGGACACTTCGACACTAACTCTGGGGGAACCCGGGTTCGAACTGGCAACCTTGAGGTTACCATCCGGCCAATCTACCCCCTGAGCCACCGCCGCCCCCCGGTGGCTGTGGTGTATACTCCTTGTTGTTTCGGGCATGCACACTGCCGTTCACTTCCTTGTTTACGGCTCCAAAAGAATGGCTCGTATCTCCTAATCTAGGGAGCTCTCCGTGGTTCTGACCAAAAGGACAATGTTCCGTCTTCATTCCTGACTCCAGCATGCATCTCGTTAAGGCCTGATCGAGGCATGTCCTACAAATTAATGTCTAAGTCAAGTTTTCTGAAAATAAAAATAAAATAAATACATAAAAAACTAGAAAAAGTGCCCCTCGGGGCACAGGTCTCCACCAAGCCAGGTCAGGTTGTGGCCTCCTGGTGGCGCTATAATAGGCCAATGTGAAAAGGGTGCCTTTGATGGCAATTGGATGATTTGAGGCATTTTGTTCCAAAAATGTGTTTTGCAAAAATCAACCTGTTGGTGGCGCTATAACAGGCCAATGTGAAAAGGGTGGGATATATTCCTCAGCCTAGTAAGAAAATGTGTGAAAGATTTCACGTAAATTGCACGCTGCGTTCATGATTTGAGGCTTTTGTTCAAAACGGGGCAATCTTGCAAACTGTGAAAGCCAATTATAGCCAATTAGGATAGAATATGAAATATCGGACAGATCCGACTTGAGCACATGACTATAGAGATACTATGTAACGATTTGTGAGATTTCTGGACAGAATCTGAAGGAGTAATATCAAAAAATGTGTTTTACAAAAGTCGGCCTCTTGGTGGCGCTATAAAAGGCAGATGCGGAAAATGCATGTCAAAGGTTTGTCCTTGGCCTCTAGGAAGTGTGCATGCAACGTTTCACGCAGATCGGTGCAGTTTTAGGTAAAAAATGTGAAAAGCTGCCTCATGGTGGCGCTATAACAGGCCGTTCTGGAAAATGTGGGGCAGAGGTTCATCGTTGGCACCCAGGGAGTGTGTGTGCAAAGTTTGGCATCGACCGGGTTAACGGTGCCGGAGATTAGCTGGTAACGGACGGACGGAAGGACGGACACACACACGGACGTGCAAAACATACTCTCTCCCCATGCCTTTGGCCTGGTGGAGACAATTATATTAATAAAAACACTTATAATCGTACGTCATCACGATGTCGATTTGCTCAGACACATACAGTGCATGGCGTAAATTAATTGTCAATGGGAATTTAATCGTTGTGTATAGCACAACAATAGAGGGTATGCGCATGACATCATCATCATACCCGGAAGTTATGCAGGAACACATACTCAGTGGCAAAAAAATAATAAGCAACTCATTTTGCCACTCGATTTGCCACTCGATTTCCCATTCACTCGCACTGCATGTGCATACCCTCTATACCGATTTACTGCATGTGCACACCCTCTATACCCATTTACTCACTGCATGTGCACACCCTCTATACCCATTTACTCACTGCATGTGCATACCCTCTATACCCATTTACTCACTGCATGTGCACACCCTCTATACCCATTTACTCACTGCATGTGCATACCCTCTATACCCATTTACTCACTGCATGTGCATACCCTCTATACCCATTTACTCATTGCATGTGCATACCCTCTATACCGATTTACTCACTGCATGTGCACACCCTCTATACCGATTTACTCACTGCATGTGCACACCCTCTATACCCATTTACTCACTGCATGTGCATACCCTCTATACCCATTTACTCACTGCATGTGCATACCCTCTATACCGATTTACTCACTGCATGTGCATACCCTCTATACCCATTTACTCACTGCATGTGCATACCCTCTATACCCATTTACTCATTGCATGTGCACACCCTCTATACCGATTTACTCACTGCATGTGCACACCCTCTATACCGATTTACTCACTGCATGTGCATACCCTCTATACCGATTTACTCACTGCATGTGCACACCCTCTATACCGATTTACTCACTGCATGTGCACACCCTCTATACCGATTTACTCACTGCATGTGCACACCCTCTATACCGATTTACTCACTGCATGTGCACACCCTCTATACCGATTTACTCACTGCATGTGCACACCCTCTATACCGATTTACTCACTGCATGTGCATACCCTCTATACCGATTTACTCACTGCATGTGCACACCCTCTATACCCATTTACTCAGACGCATGGCATAAATTCTCCATTCATTGTCAATGTGAATTTAATGTTTGTGTAGGACGGAAATCTACAATAATAGCTGAATATAGGAGGGGCAGCTAGCACCCCTCAAAAATAAACTTTTCATGTCAAGGAGCCCCAACATTATACTGTATGGATTTGGACGCAGACCGCCATCTCCAAATATGTTGTTCTAGGGACCCCGGCCAGAAGCAAAGATTTGAGTGAAAAAAATGTTTTGCTTTAAAACACAAAATAAGTGTGACACTCGTAGCTATGATCTAAAATGACACAGATTCTTTTGAGGTTGTAATGGGGAGGGGAAAATAGCCATGCTTTTAATAAGCTCTGAACACATCTTCTGACACTGCAGGCAGGCGGTGTGATGAAGTAGGGCATTCACACAAATACATTCAAAAGATATACACGTCTTCTGCCTGACAGTGGCAATATGAAAGATCAAACACAGCTGTTTGTTGTGCTTCATTTTGTTAGCATAATTGCACTTATTTTTCCAAAAATCACACCTGTGTGAAGTGAGGGGCATGAGGGATCGTACAGCCTATTTGCTCAGACACTATGACGTAAAATTGTCCATTCATTGTCAATGTCATTTAGCCTCTCGGACCCAAAACTAAAGAATATTTTGTTGTCGTTGGACAGGATTTTGTCCACAATAACATTCTGTGTTGATGTGGTACCATTAGGAGAGATAACAGGCAAGATTAAGTATCAGCATCCATGGATGTTCTGCAACCGTATTATTCATAAACTGAAGTGCTATTCTAACTCCCACACACAGACATGAGAATAGCAGCACACACACACACACACACACACACACACACGCACACACGCACACGCACACACACACACACACACACACACACACACACACACACACACACACACACACACACACACACACACACACATGGTAGAACATGACAAGTTATGTCAAATCAATTTAATTTGCTCTAAGCAGACTCCAATCACGTTATTGAAACATCTGAGTCATCACGTCTATATACATCCTGTTCCAGATATCCACTACAATGGTTCTAATTGGTTTAAGTGTCCTATAGCAGTGGTTCCCAAAGTGGGGTCCGGGGACCCCCAGGGGTCCTTGAGGGAGTTCCAGGGGGTCCCCAGCTTAATGATAGATTTGGAACCAAATGGACCCTCATGGGTCTGTAACTCAGAGAGTGTACAATTGGTTCCATTTATACGCTCTCAGAGTTAAATTAACAGTGGTTTTACAATATAAATTGGGGGTCCCAGAGATAGAAAAGCCATTAAATGGGGGTCCATAGACTAAAGCATGTGAAACTGAGGGTCCTTGAAATTAAACAGGTTGGGTAATAATCTTCTCTTATGGGGGTCCCTGGCATAACTTTTCAAATGGGGGTCCGTGGGGCTAATTAGTGTCAATTTGGGGGTCCTTGACATGAAAAACCACTGTCTTATAAGACACTTAAAACAGCCAAATTGAAACTCAAATTGGTTACGTCATCCATACATGTCGGTGTTGTCACTCGGCCAATCAGGGATTGTGTATGTTTGGTGGCGTCGCTTGGCCAATCAGAGCGATGCGTATGTCGGTGGCCCCCCTCGGCCAATTGGATTGGCTCTGTATGTTGGTGCCGTCGCTCTGCCCAATCAGGGATTGACTGATGACGTAACTATGTGTGTTTATGTAAAACAGTGGTTCCTGATTGGCCGAGGTAGTCACCGACATACGCAGGGGAAAATACTTGCGCTCTGCTCGCGCAAGTATAACAATTCTTCTACATTCTCGAATTGTGTAGACGTCTTGTAAGTTCAGTAATGCAGGTGTTTTAACAATATTTTAAGTCTTGAGAGCCTAAAATGAAACCAAATGGACCCGTCCATTTGGTTTCATTTTAGGCTCTCGAGAGTTACAGATCTACACTACAAGGGTCCATTTTGGTTACCAATGATGGAGAGTTGGTACTCTCCATCATTTTATCTGCATGGGGGACCACCTGGAACCTCCTCAAGGACCACCGGTGGTCCTCGGACCACCGGTTGAGAACCACCGTCCTACTTGATCGCACTGCAGCGTCACAGAGATAGCAGATCTGCAGGCTCCAAACACGGCGTGTCGTGAGCTTGTAGATCTGATCCTTTCGCTATATTTGAACCTTGAATCGTGAAGGACAGTTTTCGAACAATTTACAGGCATTTAGCAGACACTCTTAATCCAGAGCGATTTACACTAAGCAAGAACAAAAAGCATGGGAATGGCATGTAGTGCGGCCACATACATAAGTAGTTATCATGAATCATACATAAGCTAAGGACGTAACAGTGGAATATCTATAAAAATAAACTATGCATATATATACTATAGTGCTATGTTTACATAAAATGCTATAAGTCTACATAAACTGCCATCTAGGTCTACATAAAATGCTGTCTAAGTTACATAAGTTGAGCCTTTGCATACGCCTGTAGGAGGTCGAGGCCAGGGCAAGTACTACGGAGAGTACTATGGGCTAAGATGGAGTGAAGATGTGCGTTTCCAGACTCCGGCGGAAGACTGGGAGTGAATCTGTAGTTCTGATTGCAACGGGAACTGCATTCCATAGTTTTGGAGCCAGAAGGGAGAATAGTTTGGGACGTTGTTGTCCCAGTGTTTTTTAGGGAGGCTACTTCCAGCTTCCCTGCGTCGGCTGATCTGAGCGCTCGGGGGGGGTTTGTAAGGTGGGATCAGACTTGCAACATATGGCGGTGCCGTACCTTTGAACGTACAGTTGGGTGCCACCGATATTGTCCCTTATCATTTGAACCATTTAGGCCTGACCTCAAAATTTAAAAAAAATCCTTCTAAATCGTCCAGTTTTCTGAAATAAATATTTTCACGATTTAAAAAAAATAGCAGACCTACAAGCTCGTAGCGCGCCACTCGGTGGCGCGCTATGAGCTTGTAGATCTGCTATTTTTCAATAGCTAAATTAACAAGCATAATAAAACACCAAAAGGGGTTCCCGCCCAAAATGGGTTAACTGTCCTTTTGCGCAGATCACGCAAACCTCAGCAAAAAGAAAAGGACAATATCGATGGCCTCCAACTGTACCTTTGAACGTATGAGGTTTCCGCCCGACAGAGACAAATGTATATTATTCCTCCATGAATAGGGATGAGCATATAGTACAGTATATACTGTAAATGCTAATTCCTCATTTATATATGCTTGAACTCACGTGAATAATAATTATTGAGTCCATGGAAATGAATTTGTTGGCTTAGGCCAAGCGCTATAAGCAACATCACTCGCGTGGGAGAGAGAGATAGGCTACCCCAGGAGATCACTGGAGTAATGTTTTCAGACAGTTAGAAGAATATACAGCAATCCTATATGTTTGGCAAAACAACAACAACACTATTTCCGTTTGAATTAACTGGCTTGGCCCTCCGGATACACGGAACATCTGGAAAGATATAAATAATGGTCCATGGATCCAAAATATGTAAAAGAGTGTGAGAAAGGGGGATGAAAATCACAATGCTTGAGCAAAGTTTGAGAACCATTGCATTAAGGGTTAGGGTTAGGGTTAGAACCATTGCATTAAGCTGACTTCCAATGACCAGAATCTCCACCGCTCGAGTGTGTGAAGTGTGAGGGTGACCAGATGTCCCCCTCTGCGTGGGACAGTCCCACATTTCCAAGACCTTTCAGGCGTCCCACAAATTGAGACCCTAGCTGTTCCACATTGTCAAAAGCCCTCATACGTAAGCTAAGGACGTAACAGTGGAATATCTATGAAATGAAACTATATGCATATATACTGTATATGTGCTATGTTTACATGAAGTGCTATACACAATATCTACATTATTTAAGCCAATATCTATAAGCCAGAGATGGGAAAAAAAGAAAGAAAAGCTTTGGCTTTGCTGCTATCTTAGAATAGATGGAGACAGACGACCTCTTGACTTCACACTGAAAACACAATGAAAACTAAATGGATCCGTCAAAATATTGTTAAACGTCTGCATTACTTAACAAGAAGAAGTATTAGAGAATGAAGAATAATTGTTATTTTGACCAATGTTAGCTTGTTATCTCTCCTAATGGTACCACATCAGTACAGCATGGAATTGTGGACACAATCTTGTCCTACGAAAACAAAATATTCTCAGTCTTTGGTGTCAAATGCTCAAATGCCGTGCTCAGATGAGTGGCCCGCCCACAAAATAGCCAGATAACCTTAACTCATATGTATAGGGAGTGTATGCGACATGCATAAAGTGAGTGGCAAAGTGAGTTTAACGTTGTTTTAATGCAATCAGACTTTTCTATTTGGATGTATGGGCTATTGGGCTGGCAAGGCCAGAAAGTAGTTTTTGAGGTACGCTAGTCAACTCCTATATTCAGATATTAGTGTAGATTTCTTTCCTACACAAAGATTAAATTCCCATTGACAATGAATGGAGAATGTACGTCATATTTGGACGAGCAAATCGACATGTTACGCCATGATGATGTACGATAATAAGAGCGCCCCTCACTTCACACGGGTGTGATTTATTACCACTCAGTCAGTAGGTGTTCGCGCAAAAGGCACAGGTTTTTCTTATTTTCTTCCCAACTCTACAAGACTCTACTGCGTCTTTCAAAGTGATCGGCGAGTGGATTGTTGTGAAGAATGATATGCTATGATTTTTGAGGCCCCTCCTATGCCCAGCTTTGTGTCCGTGTTTACCGAATTTGAAATGATTTGATTGGCTGAGCACGGAATGTGATGTATGACGGTGTATTGACGATACAGCCCCTCACTTCACACGAGTCTGAGGACGATTCTACAAATGCCTTCTAAATCCTGGCAGTTTTCTGAAAAACCCTCTGTCAGTGGTTCTCAAACATTTTCATGTCAAGGACCCCCAGAATTATATGTAATTGGCCACCGACCCCCATGTGAAAATATGTTGTTCCAGGGACCACCCAGAAGCAAAGATTGGAGTTAAAAACGCTCGCTCTGAAAGAATATATTCAAAAAATACATTTTCACGATTTTTCGAAAAATAGCAGATCTACAAGCTCACGCTACGAGCTTGTAGATCTGTTATTTTTCAATAGCTAAAGTATAACATAATGCTTAGAACACCAAAAGGGGCAAATCCAGCAATGTGAAACGGTCAAGAACTGAAGCTCAGTCATTCGTCAAAGGACCTCTGACCTTTAGATCTCCCGATTAATTGATTGTATGAACTATATGATCCCACTCGCGAGGCGAGCGGGGGAAACTTTTCTATCGGCTTTCCATCACATAACTATGGTTTCCATACGTTGTTTGGTCATATTGCAGTTCATGTCGCAAGGGGGACGAGGGGGAGGCTTGATTTCATATAGGGCGTGCCAGATTAATTTCAGCCGTCACATTTATCAACGCCAAAACCGGATTACGCAAGAATCAGTTGTTTACGATCACTTCATGAATGCCGTGCCGACGTGAGCGTACCTACGCTAAAAACCCACGCTCGCATTTAGGGCAGAATTTGACAAATGAGGGCCATTGTGTGGAAGAGTCTGGATCCTGCTAATGTATGATTGGCTGCAGGAGTACAGCGTTGAAGGCCTTCAGCCAATCAGTGTAACAAACAAAAAAACGACGTCATCTCCAGTCTTATTGCTTTTATGGAGGTATTATCGCTGCTTGCAGGTATCGACCCATCCATCTTCAACCGCTTATCCGTGGTCGGGTCACGGGGGCAACATAGGGAGACGCCCGAGAGCAGGGGTGCCCACACTTTTTTGACTTGCAGAGCTACTTTCAAAATAACCAGCTCAACAAGATCTACCCACCGACAAAAACATTGTACCATGTACCCGAGGGGGCTTTGGAATTGCGGCGCTGGCATTACATATAAGACAAATGCACTTGGAATGGGAAATAGAGCGGGATAATTGGAATAGGTAGGGGGGTTTTTTGTATTTAATTTGTAATGCTACCGATGTTTTTGTGCACAGCAACACTCTTGAAAACAAAATATTGCATTGTGGGTTTGAGCTGACAGGCCCTTTTTATGTCAATCAATCAAGTCACCTCAATTCAAGTGGCAGAAAATAGTTTTTTTTTAATATTTAAATTAAATATTCTTTAGGGCCATGTCATGCACAGCCTTTGTGATCTACTGGTAGATCGCAATCTACTTTTTGGGCACCCCTGCCCTAGAGGCATCCTAACCAGATGACGCCTGAACCACCTTTATAGCTGCTTGCAGCTAATATGACCTTTCCTATTATTATTATCATGTCTTCACGGCGGTGTCTCTGGACTTGTAGAACACGTCTCGTCCCTTCAGCTCGGCCACCACGTCGGCGGGCAGCCGTCCGCTCACCGACACGGCGTAGACGCCCGGGCGCAGCGCGTCGACGCGCTGCCAGCGCGCCACCCAGCTGTCGTTGGGGCTCATCATGGCCACCACGCCGTCGAACGACGAGCTGGTGCACTCCAGCACGGCGTCGCGGCGCCCCTTCAGACGCAGCTCCGCCTCGCAGTTGTCGCAGCCGTCGTACTCGAACTGCTCCGCCGTCTTCACCAGCGAGCACAGGAGGCACGCGCGCAGCTGGCGGATCTCCCGGGGGACGGTCTCCATTGGGTGTGTGTGTGTGTGCGTGTGTGTGTTTGTGGGGGCAGGTCACAGGCAATGCAGTTGTTGTACCCTGAACGTCTGGTTTAAAATATGCCGCTGTGATGTCGCTATGATGTCACTGCCCAAATGTGGAGTTCCATGACGCCATACTGTTCTCTCCCAATAACTACACAAGCCACCTTATCATGGTCATCTCATATTGACTATATTTGTAAGAGGATACAGCAGTGTATGTACTCCCTACGCCGACTTAGATCGTTTGGTGCTAGAAGTCAGATCTTTTCTCTTTTCTATACACAGTGACGCTACACAGTACCAGTGTAGCGTTGACCGGCTTGTAGAATGGTGTGACAAAAATAATCTGATTATCAACACTAAGAAAACTGAGGAAATTATATGTGGTCCTGCTCCCGGTGATAAGACACCACCGGTGACAATCCATGGTTCAGCTATTGAACAAGTCCCATCTTACAAATACCTGGGGGTGATGATAGACGCCACCTTATCATGGTCCTCTCATATTGATTCTATTTGTAAGAGGATACAGCAGCGTATGTACTCCCTACGCCGACTTAGATCGTTTGGTGCTAGCAGTCAGATCTTGTCTCTTAATTTCTATACGTCTGTTGTTCAAACTGTGATGTTGTACTGTAGCACGGCCTGGTTTAACAGCATATCAATGGTATATAAGAACACACACATGCACCCACACGTCCCTCTTATAGCATAGACAACTGTAATGAAACACACGTTTTGTGCCACACAGACAGAGTACAGTAAGAGTTTAGAAAGTTGCGTGAAGGGTCGTGAACGGAGGAGACTCTCCTGTTCCTATATTTATACCATCGGGAGCCACGCCATCTTCTCACACTAAAGCACCACCCTGCCAGGTGATGTCCGTCCAGTGTGTGAGGGTCTCAAGGCTTCCTTCCGCCTATTAGGGGGATATCTGGATCGAGACGACGTGTCCTTGGTGAAGAAATGAGCTCTCTGGGGGATCCTGGTCCTTTATATATAGCTATTATAGTTATAGCTATTGAGTGAATGACAACAGGAGGTTTTAAAAGGGAAGATTGGTATTTTTTACTTTAATTTAACCCATTTAGGCCTGACGTCGAAATTAAAAAATGTCTTCTAAATCCTGACAGTTTTCTGAAAAAGCTATGTTTCTATGTCAGTGGTTCTTTGATTTTTTCAAAAATAGCAGACCTACAAGCTTGTAGATCTGCTATTTTTCAATAGCTAAAGCATAACATAATGCTAACACCAAAAGGGGTTCCCACACAAAATGGGTTAACACTAGGACAAGATCGTACATGCTATTATAAGGCACCCGTGGGTGGAATGGAACGACCTACGATATTGGGTTTTCAAAGATTAGTGGAATAACTCCAGCGGTCAAAGGGGTGATAAAGATCAATTAATTCCGCAGTCAATGTGTTAACACAACGGGCACAATAAACACATTATTAAAAAAAAGAAAAATACATATTGTATATAAAATAACGGAATGGTGCAGCCAAGTGTTGATTTCGTCGACTAAAACTATGACGAAAATCGACTACCTTTTTTCACTGACGAAAACCAAATGGAAACTAAATTAAAACTAAGCTACGATGACTAAAACTAAGACTAAATATATCGACAATTTCGTCAAGAAATAAAAACTAGACTAAAATGTTATAGGAAAGGACTAGTGGACAAGAGATCCAGTATAAGTCATTTCACACTTGGTTGCATGCTGAAAATACAAGCTCACAGTGCGTCGCAGCGTGATGCGTTGTGACATCCTCACTAGACGACTTGGCGTCTGTGCCTCTCTTATACTCGCACTATTCGAAAGAAATGGCTGATAATAGCACGTCACGATGAGGTTGCTCACCTGCTATGTCTCTGTCTCTCTCTCTGTCTCTCTGTCTCTCTGTCTCTCTCTCTCTCTCTCTCTCTCTCTCCTATGCTGTCAGAGTGTCAGTCAAGCGAGCACCTGCAGGAAATGGCTGTGAGGGGTGTGTGTGTGTGTGTGTGTGTGTGTGTGTGTGTGTGTGTGTGTGTGATGTGCACGTGAGACAAGGAGAGGGGACAGGAACAGAGACAGAAGGTGACAAGCTAGGTGAGGACATGAGGAATAAAATGAGGAGGGAGAGAGAGAGGGAGGGGGAGAGAGAGAGAGGGAGAGGGAGAGGGAGAGGGAGAGAGAGAGAGAGAGAGAGAGAGAGAGAGAGAGAGAGAGGGAGAGGGAGAGGGAGAGAGAGAGAGGGGGTACTTGTTTAAACGAGCTGGCCCGGACCTGTCAAAGCTGTTGTCAACATGTCAGCCAATGGATGGTGCTTGTTGCCAGCGCACATATCCTGCTCTCTCTGTGCGTGCGTGCGTGCGTGCGTGCGTGCGTGCGTGCGTGCGTGCGTGCGTGCGTTCGTGCGTGCGTGCACGCTCCTCACAAGATAAATGGTTGAGTAGGTTTTTACAGTAAAGGAGAGAGAACTATCTCTTTGTATTTAGTTCCACACTCACTCCAGAAGGCCACTATAGTTCCACACTCACTCCAGACGGCCAAGTACCTTGCATATTACTGTCGCAGCAGAAATAGCCGATCTACAAAATCAAAACGTGTTGCAGTGTGACGCGTTTTGAGCTTGTAGATCAGCTATTTTTTGCTATATTTGAATTGAAATCCCGAATAATTCTTTGCAATTTTTGAATTGGAACCCTGAATCCTTTCAAATGCATTTAGTTATAGTTATGTTAACTTTATGAACTAAATACAAATACATTGGACATAAAAAAAAGACAATAACATTGTAATACTAATTAGCTGAAATCAATAATATATCAATGTTCGTATATTAACCTGCGGGCCGCATTAAGTGATGGTGGGGGCCCCAGTTGCCCAGGTATCGTATACTGTAGACCCTTGAGATGCAGATCTCATTTTAGAGAGACAGAGAGAGTCCTATGCACATGAATAAAACATTACGCACACACACACACACACACACACACACACACACACACACACACACACACACACACACACACACACACACACACACACACACACACACACACACACACACACACACACACACACACACACACACACGGCCACGCAACCCACAATACAATCACCAGTGGCGTGCACAGACATTTAGAGGGGCAGGTGCTCAAGTTAAAAAAGGGCACCTTGTGCAGCGCGTGGAACCGGCCGGTTGCCTTAATCCATTTTGGGCGGGAACCCCTTTTGGTGTTAGCATTATGTTATGCTTTAGCTATTGAAAAATAGCAGATCTACAAGCTCATAGCGCGCCACCGAGTGGCGCGCTATGAGCTTGTAGGTCTGCTATTTTTGAAAAATCAAAAAAAAAAAGAGAAAAAAATGTTTTTGTTTTGTTTTTTTTCCCAAAAGGGCACATTGCCAAAAGGGCAGGGGGTGCTCTAGCACCCCTAGTGTCTATCTGTGCACGCCACTGACCCTCGCACACCCGGCCACGCAACCCACAATACAATCACTTCAATCAGACTCACAAATCAACCTATACGTGCAATCAGTATTGCAATTTTTGCTATAAATTGCCATTTTGAAAACAACAACCGAAAACAGCCTATATATCTACAAAGCTCTCAGTGCTTCTTGAGAGATTGTAGATTAACTTTTAGTACATTCTAGCAAGACTAAAACATAATTGCCCAGACTCTTCTTCAACAAAGACGGCGAAAGCAAACATTCTTTGTTCTGTACTTAGACATACACTTGTAGGGTACAAAACACTGTCCTTAACCCATTTTGGGCGGGAACCCCTTTTGGTGTTAGCATTATGTTATGCTTTAGCTATTGAAAAATAGCAGATCTACAAGCTCATAGCGCGCCACTCGGAGCTTGTAGGTCTGCTATTTTTGAAAAATCGTGAAAAGGATTTAGAAGATTTTTTTTTAATTTTGAGGTCAGGCCTAAATGGGTTGAACCAGAAACCTAACCCTAGATCCCCATAGTAACCTTATCCCCAAACCCTAACCATAGATCCTCATACTAACCTTATCCCCAAACCCTAACCATAGATCCTCATACTAACCTTATCCCCAAACCCTAACCATAGATCCTCATACTAACCTTATCCCCAAACCCTAACCCTAGATCCCCATAGTAACCTTATCCCCAAACCCTAACCATAGATCCTCATACTAACCTTATCCCCAAACCCTAACCATAGATCCTCATACTAACCTTATCCCCAAACCCTAACCCTAGATCCCCATAGTAACCTTATCCCCAAACCCTAACCATAGATCCTCATACTAACCTTATCCCCAAACCCAAACCATAGATCCTCATAGTAACCTTATCCCCAAACCCTAACCATAGATCCTCATACTAACCTTATCCCCAAACCCTAACCATAGATCCTCATACTAACCTTATCCCCAAACCCAAACCATAGATCCTCATAGTAACCTTATCCCCAAACCCTAACCATAGATCCCCATAGTAACCTTATCCCCAAACCCTAACCATAGATCCTCATACTAACCTTATCCCCAAACCCTAACCATAGATCCTCATACTAACCTTATCCCCAAACCCTAACCATAGATCCTCATACTAACCTTATCCCCAAACCCTAACCATAGATCCTCATACTAACCTTATCCCCAAACCCTAACCATAGATCCTCATACTAACCTTATCCCCAAACCCTAACCATAGATCCTCATACTAACCTTATCCCCAAACCCTAACCATAGATCCTCATAGTAACCTTATCCCCAAACCCTAACCATAGATCCTCATAGTAACCTTATCCCCAAACCCTAACCATAGATCCTCATAGTAACCTTATCCCCAAACCCTAACCATAGATCCTCATACTAACCTTATCCCCAAACCCTAACCATAGATCCTCATACTAACCTTATCCCCAAACCCTAACCCTAACCATAGATCCCCATAGTAACCTTATCCCCAAACCCTAACCATAGATCCTCATAGTAACCTTATCCCCAAACCCTAACCATAGATCCATACTAACCTTATCCCCAAACCCTAACCCTAACCATAGATCCTCATACTAACCTTATCCCCAAACCCTAACCATAGATCCTCATACTAACCTTATCCCCAAACCCTAACCATAGATCCCCATAGTAACCTTATCCCCAAACCCTAACCATAGATCCATACTAACCTTATCCCCAAACCCTAACCATAGATCCTCATACTAACCTTATCCCCAAACCCTAACCATAGATCCATACTAACCTTATCCCCAAACCCTAACCATAGATCCTCATACTAACCTTATCCCCAAACCCTAACCCTAGATCCTCATACTAACCTTATCCCCAAACCCTAACCATAGATCCTCATACTAACCTTATCCCCAAACCCTAACCATAGATCCTCATACTAACCTTATCCCCAAACCCTAACCATAGATCCATACTAACCTTATCCCCAAACCCTAACCATAGATCCTCATACTAACCTTATCCCCAAACCCTAACCCTAACCATAGATCCTCATACTAACCTTATCCCCAAACCCTAACCATAGATCCATACTAACCTTATCCCCAAACCCTAACCATAGATCCTCATACTAACCTTATCCCCAAACCCTAACCATAGATTCATACTAACCTTATCCCCAAACCCTAACCATAGATCCTCATACTAACCTTATCCCCAAACCCTAACCATAGATCCTCATACTAACCTTATCCCCAAACCCTAACCATAGATCCTCATACTAACCTTATCCCCAAACCCTAACCATAGATCCTCATACTAACCTTATCCCCAAACCCTAACCATAGATCCATACTAACCTTATCCCCAAACCCTAACCATAGATCCTCATACTAACCTTATCCCCAAACCCTAACCATAGATCCTCATATTAACCTTATCCCCAAACCCTAACCATAGATCCTCATACTAACCTTATCCCCAAACCCTAACCATAGATCCTCATACTAACCTTATCCCCAAACCCTAACCATAGATCCTCATACTAACCTTATCCCCAAACCCTAACCATAGATCCTCATACTAACCTTATCCCCAAACCCTAACCATAGATCCTCATACTAACCTTATCCCCAAACCCTAACCATAGATCCTCATACTAACCTTATCCCCAAACCCTAACCATAGATCCTCATACTAACCTTATCCCCAAACCCTAACCATAGATCCTCATACTAACCTTATCCCCAAACCCTAACCATAGATCCCCATAGTAACCTTATCCCCAAACCCTAACCATAGATCCTCATACTAACCTTATCCCCAAACCCTAACCATAGATCCTCATACTAACCTTATCCCCAAACCCTAACCATAGATCCTCATACTAACCTTATCCCCAAACCCTAACCATAGATCCTCATACTAACCTTATCCCCAAACCCTAACCATAGATCCTCATACTAACCTTATCCCCAAACCCTAACCATAGATCCTCATACTAACCTTATCCCCAAACCCTAACCCTAGATCCTCATACTAACCTTATCCCCAAACCCTAACCCTAGATCCTCATACTAACCTTATCCCCAAACCCTAACCCTAACCATAGATCCTCATACTAACCTTATCCCCAAACCCTAACCCTAGATCCTCATACTAACCTTATCCCCAACCCCTAACCCTAACCATAGATCCTCATACTAACCTTATCCCCAAACCCTAACCATAGATCCTCATACTAACCTTATCCCCAAACCCTAACCCTAATAGATAGGTAGATAGATACGTAGATAGATACGTAGATAGATAGATACTTTATTTATCCCCGAGGGGAAATTCAGATAATCCCATAGCTCATACAGGCATACAATAAGGTTAGAATACATCACAAAATGGGGTGGGGAAACTGATTAAAAGAAAGACAAATATATTATGAATAAGCATACAAAATAATTCAAAAGGTGTCACTAGATATTGCACATTATAGTCCCATAAATAACTAAAAACTAAATGCTAGAAAGCCAATAATCCAGTTCTATCCATCTATCTATCTACGTATCTATCTACGTATCTATCTATCTACGTATCTATCTACGTATCTATCTATCTACGTATCTATCTACCTATCTATCTATCTACGTATCTATCTACCTATCTATCTACCTATCTATCTATCTACGTATCTATCTACGTATCTATCTATCTACGTATCTATCTACGTATCTATCTATCTACGTATCTATCTACCTATCTATCTATCTACGTATCTATCTACCTATCTATCTATCTATCTACGTATCTATCTATCTATCTACGTATCTATCTACCTATCTATCTATCTACGTATCTATCTACCTATCTATCTATCTATCTATCTACGTATCTATCTATCTATCTACGTATCTATCTACGTATCTATCTACGTATCTATCTACCTATCTATCTATCTATCTATCTACGTATCTATCTATCTATCTATCTATCTATCTATCTATCTATCTATCTACGTATCTATCTACCTATATATCTACGTATCTATCTACCTATCTATCTATCTATCTATCCTCCCTTGTGCTTAGTATCTTTAGCCCAATCTTCATGTCCGTCTCTCTGCGCTTAGTATTCATGACACTTAAAGCACAGATATCGTCTCTGTCGGGTGGAAACCCCGTATGTCCAAAAAAACTGTTACTTTTCAACGTTTCAAAATTTTAAAAATAAATCTTCAAAAGTAGCAGATCTACAAGCTCAAAACGCATCGCTTGGAGCTTGTAGATCTGCTGTTTCTGTACGACGCCGTAGACTAGTATACGATCAAGTAGTAGGACGACATACATTTATGACAAAACACGAACGCTTAGAATAGTGGAGACGAGCGGTTTCTCACCGACAGCATCGATACGAAGCTCATGGTCTATTCATGGACACACACACACACACACACACACACACACACACACACACACACACACACACACACACACACACACACACACACACACACACACACACACACACACACACACACACACACACACACACACACACACACACACACACACACACACACACACACAGCTGTTAAAGTATTGTGCCCTCCGTTTGCCCCCCGTTCAGTGGTGGAAGTACTCTGTACTCTGTAGCATGAGTAAAAATACTTAGTCATTATTATCACGAAGAACGTCCCGTTGATGATTTGATTTGATCTTTATTTATCTTGAACATAACGTACAAATAACAGTACATCAATACAATAACAACTCACACTTATTTTGTTCAAGAAGCAATGCTTATATTGTCCGGCCCCCTTCTTACCTTTACATATATTGTAAAACAATATAATTTACATTTATTGTAAAACAATATATGTAACGTGTTTGAATGTGTTTTGTTTGTCAATTATTTGAATATAACCAGCCCACCGCTAAATGAGCGTGTAGAGTGGCTGTCTGGCTATACTTTGAATATAACCAGCCCACCACATGTGAGCGTGTAGAGTGGCTGTCTGGCTATACTTTGAATATAACCAGCCCACCACATGTGAGCGTGTAGAGTGGCTGTCTGGCTATACTTTGAATATAACCAGCCCACCACATGTGAGCGTGTAGAGTGGCTGTCTGGCTATACTTTGAATATAACCAGCCCACCACATGTGAGCGTGTATAGTGGCTGTCTGGCTATACTTTGAATATAACCAGCCCACCACATGTGAGCGTGTAGAGTGGCTGTCTGGCTATACTTTGAATATAACCAGCCCACCACATGAGCGTGTAGAGTGGCTGTCTGGCTGTACTTTGAATATAACCAGCCCACCACATGTGAGCGTGTAGAGTGGCTGTCTGGCTATGCTTTGAATATAACCAGCCCACCACATGAGCGTGTAGAGTGGCTGTCTGGCTGTACTTTGAATATAACCAGCCCACCACATGAGCGTGTAGAGTGGCTGTCTGGCTATACTTTGAATATAACCAGCCCACCACATGAGCGTGTAGAGTGGCTGTCTGGCTATACTTTGAATATAACCAGCCCACCACATGAGCGTGTAGAGTGGCTGTCTGGCTATACTTTGAATAGGCAAAGCATAAAATAGGGCTGAAGTAGTTAAATGTTTTCTAATAATAGTACAAGTACAAGAGTACAAGTTTAAAGTCTACTGAGAAATGGAAACTACTCGAGTAAAGTAAAAGTGCCTCAGCATATTATTTACTGTAAGTACAGTACTTGCCATTCATAGAGAATTACGTAGTGACATCATGCATGCCTTGCAGTGCGTGCGTGCGTGCGTGCTTCATGTGCATGTATTCGACCTGAGGACGATTCTGCAAATGTCTTCTAAAGTTCTTATGTTTCTCAAGGTTTTTCATGTCAAGGACCCCAAATTATAAAAAATACAAATGATATATTATAAAATATATTCAAAGATTTGTGCCACATTATCACAATTTTTCAAAAAACAGCAGATCTACAAGCTCATAGCGCGCCACTCGGTGCCGCGCTATGAGCTTGTAGGTCTGCTGTTTTTCAATAGCTAAAGTATAACATAATCCTTGAAACACCGAAAGGAGTTACCGCCCGGAATGGGTTAAGCGTGCGCGTGTGTGTGTGTGTGTGTGCGTGCGTAAGCGTGCATGTGTGTGTGTGCGCGTGCGTGCGTAAGCGTACGTGCGTGTGTAAGTGAGATGTCCATTACCATGAAAGCCTGAGCTGTCAGATTCACTTGGGTTCTAATGACATTTAAGCACGAGGGCCATTTAGAAAATGGTCCACGGCCATAAAAAAAATGGCACAACTACCCGCATGAAGGGCACAGCACACACACACACACACACACACACACACACACACACACACACACACACACACACACACACACACACACACACACACACACACACACACACACACACACACACACACACACACACACACACACAGTGTATGTGGAGGCCTGAAGGCTGGCTGATGAGGAGAGACAATTGATGGTGTGCCAGGGAGAGAGAGAGAGGCAGGCAGTGTGGACAGTGACATGGTGAGCCAGGGAGAGAGAGGCAGTGTGGACAGCGGACAGTACTGTGGACAGCGGACAGTGTGGACAGTGACATGGTGTGCCAGGGAGAGAGAGGCAGTGTGGACAGTGTGGACAGTGACATGGTGTGCCAGGGAGAGAGAGGCAGTGCGGACAGTGTGGACAGTACTGTGGACAGCGGACAGTGTGGACAGTGCGGACAGTACTGTGGACAGCGGACAGTGTGGACAGTGCGGACAGTACTGTGGACAGCGGACAGTGTGGACAGTGCGGACAGTACTGTGGACAGCGGACAGTGTGGACAGTGCGGACAGTACTGTGGACAGCGGACAGTGTGGACAGTGCGGACAGTACTGTGGACAGCGGACAGTGTGGACAGTGCGGACAGTACTGTGGACAGTGTGGACAGTGACGACATGAGTATACATGTATATGCCGTCGAGGAAGAGACCACCTAACTCCAAACTGTTCATGTTTCAGGAAATTAAACATATTTTCTCTTTCTCAGGAAATGAAGAGAACCGTATATTTTGAAAAACAAGGCAATATACAGCTTCATCAAAGTTGGTGTTGTCCATCCAGCCACCCATCCATCTTCAACCACAATACAATACATGCACATGAAGCTTTTTCATGTCAAGGCCCATTATCTTTTTCTGCATTTACGCCACAGACCACCATTTGATGACATTTAGCCTCTCAGACTGAATGTCATCAAACGGTGGTCCGTGGCTCACACGGACCACCGTTTGATGACATTCAGCCTCTCAGACCCAAAATGTTGATATCGTTGGATAAGATTGTCCACAATTCCAGCATGCTGTACTGATGTTCTGTACTGAAATTAGGATAGATGACAGGCAAGACTATTCTTCTACATTCTCTTATTGTGTAGACTTCCTGTAAATTAAGTAATGCAGATGTTTAACAATTCTTGAACTCTTGAGTGTAAAATGAAACCAAATGGACCCGTCAGGGTCATTACACTCTCAAAGAGTTAAAGATCTATAAGGGTCCATTTAGTTACCAACTCTCCTTCATTTAGCTGGGGACCACCTGGCACCCCCTCAAGGACCACTGGTTGAAAACCACTGAATTAAAAAAAACTAATTATATATATATATATATATATATATATGGCTGAGGCGGTTGTAATAATAATCCAGATCTACAACTATAAACTAAAGTTTTCAATTATTGTAGTGGAATAAAGTACAATATTTGCCTCTGCGATGTAGTATAGAGTAGAAGTAAAAGTACTCAAAATTGGAAATACGCAAGTAAAGTAAAAGCAGGAATTGATGACATCAATGAATTACCAGCTGCTGCCTTATATCCCATGGCTGAGAGGTCGGCTAGAGGCAAAAAGTGTGTGGTTGCCCTAGAGACGAGGCAGCCAATCAGGACGATAAGGTTGTCAGTACATTCATAACCGTTGACCATAACTCGCCAGGTGAATATCACTGGTCTGGAGTCGTTCTGTGCCATTAACTCATTTTGGAAAACCTTTCCCCCCATTGGTTCCCCATGTATTTTGGAGGATATGTTTTTTTTTTGCAACATGGTTTTCCCCAACAGTAAACAGACCAACATAATGTCGGCTACAGTATGTTGTACACTGGGTATCGGCACATTTCTGAAGTATCAGGACTTTTAAGACCTTTTAATATATCTAAAATGAAAAACTAAGACTACTCCTTCAATATAAAACAAAATTAAATATCAAATAAGTGAAATCTGTGGAATCTACAAGCTCACAACGGTTTTGTGAGCTCCATGTAGTTTAGCTATTTTCACAATATTCATCTGTAGAACTGAGTGAAAGTCAATACTAATGCGTCAACTCTTACAATTACTTGTAAGTACCCAAATACATTTAGACAGTCCCCCCCCCCCCCCCCATCTGAAAATGTTTTCTACAAGGGAACTCCAGGACCGTTGTAGAAAAGGAGTGTTGTCCATCTTTAAAAATAATTTTAAAGATGGATTTAAGGAGGAGGCGGAGACAAGAGATCCAGTTCAGCCACTACGTGGTACAGTATACATTTTATTGTGTATTGTCATTTTTACATGTGATATGGACCCCGAGTCTGAAATAAAGTTCATACATACATATTTAAAATAGGCAAACAGAAATATACATATCCAATATAATATACATATCCAATATAATATAATATACATATCCAATATAATATAATATAATATAATATAATATAATATAATATAATCACTCTGCAGGGTTGGGGAGAGCATGCAGAATCACAGAAGTGATGTCATAACGTCGGGGCAGATGGGGTTTCACTACTTTGTGTTCTAAGCATTATGTTATACTTTAGCTGTTGAAAAATAGCAGATCTATACAAGCTCATAGCGTGGCACCGAGTGCTACCACTACGGTGGTGGAATGGAGGCTTGTGGCCATCCATCCATCCATCCATCCATCCATCAACATCCATCCATCCATCCATCCATCCATCCACTGGTCCAGGCAGAAGAGTACCTTCAAACCTTCTGTACGGCCTTACCGAGGGTCAGAGGTGAACATGCACTTGCAGGTCCCTTCATGGTGTACTACATGTATACAGCCTGGTCCATGTACTACATGTATACAGCCTGGTCCATGTACTACATGTATACAGCCTGGTCCATGTACTACATGTATACAGTCTGGTCCATGTACTACATGTATACAGCCTGGTCCATGTACTATACAGCCTGGTCCATGTACTATACAGCCTGGTCCATGTACTATACAGCCTGGTCCATGTACTACATGTATACAGCCTGGTCCATGTACTACATGTATACAGCCTGGTCCATGTACTACATGTATACAGCCTGGTCCATGTACTACATGTATACAGCCTGGTCCATGTACTACATGTACTATACAGCCTGGTCCATGTACTACTGTATACAGCCTGGTCCATGTACTACTGTATACAGCCTGGTCCATGTACTACATGTATACAGCCTGGTCCATGTACTACTGTATACAGCCTGGTCCATGTACTACATGTATACAGCCTGGTCCATGTACTATACAGCCTGGTCCATGTACTACATGTACTACAGCCTGGTCCATGTACTACATGTATACAGCCTGGTCCATGTACTATACAGCCTGGTCCATGTACTATACAGCCTGGTCCATGTACTACATGTATACAGCCTGGTCCATGTACTACATGTACTACAGCCTGGTCCATGTACTACATGTATACAGCCTGGTCCATGTACTATACAGCCTGGTCCATGTACTACATGTACTACAGCCTGGTCCATGTACTACATGTATACAGCCTGGTCCATGTACTACATGTATACAGCCTGGTCCATGTACTACATGTACTACAGCCTGGTCCATGTACTACATGTATACAGCCTGGTCCATGTACTATACAGCCTGGTCCATGTACTATACAGCCTGGTCCATGTACTACATGTATACAGCCTGGTCCATGTACTACATGTATACAGCCTGGTCCATGTACTACATGTATACAGCCTGGTCCATGTACTACATGTATACAGCCTGGTCCATGTACTATACAGCCTGGTCCATGTACTATACAGCCTGGTCCATGTACTACATGTATACAGCCTGGTCCATGTACTACATGTATACAGCCTGGTCCATGTACTACATGTATACAGTCTGGTCCATGTACTACATGTATACAGTCTGGTCCATGTACTACATGTATACAGCCTGGTCCATGTACTATACAGCCTGGTCCATGTACTATACAGCCTGGTCCATGTACTACATGTATACAGCCTGGTCCATGTACTACATGTATACAGTCTGGTCCATGTACTACATGTATACAGCCTGGTCCATGTACTACCTGTATACAGCCTGGTCCATATGGTGCCGTGCTATTTGATGGGAAAAGTACCTTTTCAGGTAGGAAATGTTGGTCCCGACGCTCTTGACTGGAAGTCATCAAAACTTGACTATTGTAATTCGCTCCTTACTGGCCTACCGGCATGTGCACTTAAGCCTCTCCAAATGATCCAAAATGCCGCAGCTCGTCTGGTCTTCAACCAGCCAAAATTCTCACATGTCTCCCCCCTGCTCCGCTCCCTGCACTGGCTCCCGGTCGCTGCCCGCACAGAATACAAAACTCTGATGCTGGCATTCAAAGCAACCAAAGGTATGGCTCCCCCATATCTTGCAAGCATGATTGAACCCTACAAACCCTCCCGCGCACTCAGATCAGCCAACGCAGGAAAGCTGGAAGTACCCTCACTAAAAACGCCGGGACAACGCTCCACACGTCCCAAACTCTTCTCCCTTCTGGCCCCAAAACTGTGGAATGCACTCCCCGTTGCAATCAGAACTGCAGCATCACTCCCAATCTTCCGCCGTAGTCTGAAGACCCACCTTTTCAGACTCCATCATGGCCCATAGGACTTATCCTACCCCCTTAGATAGCACTTTTTAGACTTAGATAGCATTTGAAACAGACTTATAGCATGTCATGTAGACAGCACAATAATTGCATTGTATGTAGTCATAGGACATCATAGTACATATGTATAGTATAGTATATATATGTATAGTTAATATGTATAGTGTCATTATATAGATATGTTCTAGTTACGTTCTTAGCTTAGGCATGTTTCTTGATAAATGCATTTTATATATGTGATGTATTCCCATACTTTTGTTCCTGCCTAATGTAAATCGCTCTGGATTAAGAGCGTCTGCTAAATGCCTAAATTGTAAATTGATCGGAATGTACTGGCCGCCTTTAGCACTTACTTTGAGGACATGTTTACATCTGGCGTGAATTAAAAAAATAAAATCGGGTCATGTGGAACCAGAGATGTTCCAACATGTCGGTGAACTATATAATGGCTACACCGTCAAAGGAGTCTCATCTCCAAAGACAATAAGCAGGCCCTGGGTGGGTAGCAGCCCCTGGTAGGCGTGTGCATTCAGCGACTTAACTTCTTAGGAGGGACAAGTGGCGTTCAGCGGCAGCCACACACAGGAGTACAGCCGAAGTGTTCAACCGAACACCAAGTACACTTCAAAAAAGGAGTATAATCATCATCTCCAAAGAAAATGTGCAGGCCCTGCTATAGCAGCATCAAAACGTGTTGGCTGTGCAGGACGAGGGTTCACGACGCCCGTATTATGGGCCACGTGGAGGATAAGAAGTGGGTGGGGGATTCACGGCCTTCATGCAGAGTTCTGCGTTAACGCGTATAAAACAATGTTAAGAGCAGCAGCACAGCATGTTGTTCATCGTGGAACAATTCAGTGACATCTACCAGCAGGAGGAGTCTCTCTGTGTGAAAGACACGTTTCTAAAATGGGCAGGAGGTGAGTGTGTGGCAGAGTGGCTCAGAGCCTCAGCCTGATGGCCTCAAAAGTCTAATATCTCCCCCTGGTCCAGAGGGATATCCCTTTGGTCTAGTGGTTAAGATGTTGGCCTTTCACGCGGGAGGGCCCGACCTCGAATCCAGGGCGTTACACACACACGCACATCGCAGGCTAATTCAACGGGTGCTCGAACAAAAAAAAACACACCGCCTTGGTAAATAACGTTTTTGGGGAGCTTTCAAAACGGTGTGCAAAGACACATTTCTGTCTGGATGTTCACAAGGAGGAGACCGTACTTGAGGCCGCCACGTTGTGGTTGGAGTATAATAATAATAATTCTATTAATAATTCTATTAATAATAATAATAATTCTATTAATATAGTCTGGAAAGGGCAGTTGTTTTACAGACGGGTAAAAGGGGCAGGGTCTGAAGACCCCTTTGATGTCTATGTGTGCACGACCCTGAAAAGAAGGGCGTGGTCTGGGTGTGAACCGGTGAGACAGCCACGGCTCCAGTGAGTTCTCTTCTACGACGGCGACTAATCGTCCTTTCGGTCTTTGGAGAGGACAAACGTCAACGATGCTGTGCGCCTCTCCGCGAGCACACCGTGGACCGTTACAGGGCTACTGCCCCATGTGTGAAGGCCGGCCAAGCATGGGAGCCGCGTCGATGTCCAGTCCCCAAGCATGGGGGCCACGTCGATGTCCAGTCCCCAAGCAGGGGGGCCACGTCGATGTCCAGTCCCCAAGCAGGGGGGCCACGTCGATGTCCAGTCCCCAAGCATGGGGGCCACGTCGATGTCCAGTCCCCAAGCATGGGGGCCACGTCGATGTCCAGTCCCCAAGCATGGGGGCCACGTCGATGTCTAGTCCCCAAGCATGGGGGCCACGTCGATGTCCAGTCCCCAAGCATGGGGGCCACGACGATGTCCAGTCGCCGTCTCCTTGGTGCAGGTGTAGGTAGGGGACCCAAGCTGTCTCCTTGGTGCCAGGTGTAGGTAGGGGACCCAAGCTGTCTCCTTGGTGCCAGGTGTAGGTAGGGGACCCAAGCTGTACAAAAGGACACAGAAATATATACAATATTTGGGTCAATAAACATGTCCAAGAAACCCGAGACCAGATTCTACAAAGGTCAGTTATTAACCCATTTAGGCCTGACGTCGAAAATAAAATAAAAACATGTCTTCTAAATCCTGACAGTATTCTGAAATACCTAAACCTAATGTTTATATATCAGTGGTGCTCAATATTTCATGTCAAGGACCCCAAAAATTATATGCAATTGGCCACCGACCTCCATCTGAAAATATGTTGTTCCAGGGACCCCCAGGAGCAAATATTTGAGTTAAAAAACAATTGCTCTGAAAGAATATATTCAAACATTTGGGCCACATTTTCACGATTTTTCAAAAATAGCAGGCCTACAAGCTCATAGCGCGGCACTCGGTGCCGCGCTATGAGCTTGTAGATCTGCTATTTTTCAATAGCTAAAGTTTAAAGTAATGATTAAAACACCAAAAGGGGTTCCAGCTCGCAGCACGACCCAACACTGATCTTGTAGATTATGCCGTTTTAATGGCATTAAATTCATATTAAAGTATTGCAATGGAATTGGAAATAGGAAATCAATATTCATAAGAAAACTGGTTAAATCATTCATAACCATCGTAATTTCATGTAATAAGGACTTCTTGAAGCATCAAATAAGATGACATATATAATAAATAATTTAAAGGTAAGGCAAGTGATTTTCTTTAATTGGCTATTTTGGGGGTAGTTATATAGTTTATATTAGTTTCATTATATAGAATAGATATTACACTGTTACGTTCTTAGTTTACGCAGGTTTCATGATAACTACTTTTTATGTATGTGATGTAATGCCATGCTTTTTGTTATTGCTCAATGTAAGTCGCTCTGGATTAAGAGCATCTGCTAAATGCCTAAATTGTAAAAATTGTACTTACATACGGATGGTAGCAATGGGAAGTTCCTCCAAACTTGCTCTGGTTGCGCTGACTCTGTGGTTCACGCCCAAGGATTCCCTGTGACGAGCGTGCCCGATGCCCCCACGATGAGTCTGCCCAACGACACCACCATGACCAACAATACTGACGCATCAACGCCATGAATGACAACATGGGTCTCTCTCGTCCTCAGACGAGCCCTCCATCGTTGCCCTGCTAGCAGCATCAAAACCCGTTGGCTGTTGCATGACGACCGTTCACGACGCCCACTTTATGGGCCACGTGGAGGATAAGAAGTGTGTGGGGGATTCACGGCCTTCATGCAGAGTTCTGCTTTAACGCGTATAAAACAATGTTAAGAGCAGCAGCACAGCATGTAGTTCATCGTGGAACAATTCAGTGACATCTACCAGCAGGAGGAGTCTCTCTTTGTGAAAGACACGTTTCTAAAGTGGGCAGGAGGTGAGTGTATAGCAGAGTGGCTCAGAGCCTCTGCCTGATGGTGGCGCTATAGTGTAGCAGAGTGGCTCAGAGCCTCTGTCTGATGGCCTCAAAAGTCTAATATCGCCCCTGGTCCAGAGGGATATCCCTTTGGTCTAGTGGTTAAGATGTTGGACTTTCACGGGGGAGGCCCGAGTTTGAATCCCGGGCGTTACACACGCACATCCCAGGCTAATTCAACGGGTGCTCGGACAAAAAAAAAAAAAACACTGCCTTGGTAAATAAATGTTTTTGGGGAGCTTTCAAAACGGTGTGCAAAGACACATTTGTCTGGATGTTCACAAAGAGGAGACCGTACTTGAGGCTGCCACGTTGTGGTTGGAGTATAATAATAATAATAAAGGACCAAGTCCTTTCAGGATTGCTTGGTCCTTTAATAATAATAATAATAATGTCTGGAAAGGGCAGTTGTTTAACCCAGTCTGGACGGGAACCCGTTTGGGTGTTTTTACTAAGCATTTATGTTATACTTTAGCTATTGAAAAATAGCAGATCTACAAGCTCATAGCGCGCCACCGAGTGGCGCGCTACGAGCTTGTAGGTCTGCTATTTTTTTTAAAAATATCGTAAAAATGTAGGCACAAATATTTGAATATAATATATTCTTTCAGAGCGAACGTTTTTTTTTTATTTCGACGTCAGGTCAAAATGGGTTAACAGACGGGTAAAAGGGCAGGGTCTGAAGCCCCCTTTGATGTCCATGTGTGCACGACCCTGAAAAGAAGGGCGTGGTCTGGGTGTGAACCGGTGAGACAGCCACGGCTCCAGTGAGTTCTCTTCTACGACGGCGAATAATCGTCCTTTCGGTCTTTGGAGAGGACAGACGTCAACGATGCTCTGCGAGCACACCGTGGACCGTTACAGGGCTACTGCCCCATGTGTGAAGGCCGGCCAAGCATGGGGACCACGTCGATGTCCAGTCCCCAAGCATGGGAGCCGCGTCGATGTCCAGTCCCCAAGCATGGGGGCCACGTCGATGTCCAGTCCCCAAGCATGGGGGCCACGTCGATGTCCAGTCCCCAAGCATGGGGGCCACGACGATGTCCAGTCCCCAAGCATGGGGGCCAGGTCGATGTCCAGTCCCCAAGCATGGGGGCCATGTCGATGTCCAGTCCCCAAGCATGGGGGCCAGGTCGATGTCCAGTCCCCAAGCATGGGGGCCACGTCGATGTCCAGTCCCCAAGCATGGGGGCCAGGTCGATGTCCAGTCCCCAAGCATGGGGGCCACGTCGATGTCCAGTCCCCAAGCATGGGGGCCACGTCGATGTCCAGTCCCCAAGCATGGGGGCCAGGTCGATGTCCAGTCCCCAAGCATGGGGGCCAGGTCGATGTCCAGTCCCCAAGCATGGGACCCACGTCGATGTCCAGTCCCCAAGCATGGGGGCCACGACGATGTCCAGTCCCCAAGCATGGGGGCCATGTCGATGTCCAGTCCTCAATCTATTTAGGGTTGCCCGCCGTCTCCTTGGTGCCAGGTGTAGGTAGGGGACCCAAGCTGTACAACGTCTCCTTGGTGCCAGGTGTAGGTAGGGGACCCGTCTCCTTGGTGCCAGATGTAGGTAGGGGACCCAAGCTGTACAAAAGGACACAGAAATATATACAATATTTGGGTCAATAAACATGTCCAGGAGACCCGAGACCAGATTCTACAAAGGTCAGTTATTAACCCATTTAGGCCTGACGTAAAAAAATAATAAAAACATGTCTTCTAAATCCTGACAGTTTTCTGAAATACCTAAACCTAATGTTTCTATATCAGTGGTGCGCAATATTTCATGTCAAGGACCCCAACAATTATATGTAATTGTAATTGGCCACCAACCCCCCCCCCCCCCCCCCCCATCTGAAAATATGTTGTTCCAGGAACCCCCAGGAGCAAAGATTTGAGTTACATTTTTTCGCTCTGAAAGAATATATTCAAACATTTGGGCCACATTTTCATGATTTTTCAAAAATTGCAGCCCTACAAGCTTGTAGATCTGCTATTTTTCAATAACTAAAGTTTAAAGTAATGATTAAAACACCAAAAGGGGTTCCTGCCCAAAATGGGTTAAAAAAAAAACGGCAGATGTACATGCAAGCTCGCAGCACGACCCAACACTGATCTTGTAGATTATGCCGTTTTAATGGCATTAAATTCATATTAAAGTATTGCAATGGAATTGGAAATAGGAAATCAATATTCATAAGAAAAATGGTTAAATCATTCATAACCATCGTAATTTAATGTAATAATGACTTCTTGAAGCATCAAATAAGATGACATATATAATAAATAATTTAAAAGGTAGGGCAAGTGATTTTCTTTAATTGGCTATTTTGGGGGTACTTATATAGTTTATATTAGTTTCATTATATATAATAGATATTACACTGTTACGTTCTTAGTTTACGCATGTTTCATGATAACTACTTTTTATGTATGTGATGTATTGCCATGCTTTTTGTTATTGCTCAATGTAAGTCGCTCTGGATTAAGAGCGTCTGCTAAATGCCTAAATTGTAAAAATTGTACTTACATACAGATGATGGTTGCGCTGACTCTGTGGTTCGCCCAAGGATTCCCTGTGACGAGCGTGCCCGATGCCCCCACGATGAGTCTGCCCAACGACACCACCATGACCAACAATACTGACGCATCAACGTCATGAATGACAACATGGGTCTCTCTCGTCCTCAGACGAGCCCTCCATCGTTGCCCTGCTAGCAGCATCAAAACCCGTTGGCTGTTGCATGACGACTGTTCACGACGCCCGCTTCATGGGCCACGTGGAGGATAAGAAGTGTGTGGGGGATTCACAGCCTTCATGCAGAGTTCTGCTTTAACGCGTATAAAACAATGTTAAGAGCAGCAGCACAGCATGTAGTTCATCGTGGAACAATTCAGTGACATCTACCAGCAGGAGGAGTCTCTGTGTGAAAGACACGTTTCTAAAGTGGGCAGGAGGTGAGTGTATAGCAGAGTGGCTCAGAGCCTCTGCCTGATGGTGGCGCTATAGTGTAGCAGAGTGGCTCACAGCCTGATGGTGGCGCTATAGTGTAGCAGAGTGGCTCACAGCCTGATGGTGGCGCTATAGTGTAGCAGAGTGGCTCAGAGCCTCTGTCTGATGGTGGCGCTATAGTGTAGCAGAGTGGCTCAGTGTCTGATGGTGGCGCTATAGTGTAGCAGAGTGGCTCACAGCCTGATGGTGGCGCTATAGTGTAGCAGAGTGGCTCACAGCCTGATGGTGGCGCTATAGTGTAGCAGAGTGGCTCAGAGCCTCTGTCTGATGGTGGCGCTATAGTGTAGCAGAGTGGCTCAGAGCCTGATGGTGGCGCTATAGTGTAGCAGAGTGGCTCACAGCCTGATGGTGGCGCTATAGTGTAGCAGAGTGGCTCAGAGCCTCTGTCTGATGGTGGCGCTATAGTGTAGCAGAGTGGCTCAGTGTCTGATGGCCTCAAAAGTCTAATATCTCCCCTGGTCCAGAGGGATATCCCTTTGGTCTAGTGGTTAAGATGTTGGACTTTCACGCGGGAGGCCCGAGTTTGAATCCCGGGCGTTACACACACACACACACATCCCAGGCTAATTCAACGGGTGCTCAGACAAAAAAAAACACCGCCTTGGTAAATAAACGTTTTTTGGGGAGCTTTCAAAACGGTGTGCAAAGACACATTTCTGTCTGGATGTTCACAAAGAGGAGACCGTACTTGAGGCTGCCACGTTGTGGTTGGAGTATAATAATAATAATAACAATTCTATTAATAATTCTATTAATATAGTCTGGAAAGGGCAGTTGTTTTACAGACGGGTAAAGGGTCTGAAGCCCCCTTTGATGTCTATGTGTGCACGACCCTGAAAAGAAGGGCGTGGTCTGGGTGTGAACCGGTGAGACAGCCACGGCTCCAGTGAGTTCTCTTCTACGACGGCGACTAATCGTCCTTTCGGTCTTTGGAGAGGACAAACGTCAACGGTGCGGTGCGCCTCTCCGCGAGCACACCGTGGACCTTTACAGGGCTACTGCCCCATGTGTGAAGGCCGGCCAAGCATGGGAGCCGCGTCGATGTCCAGTCCCCAAGCATGGGGACCACGTCGATGTCCAGTCCCCAAGCATGGGGGCCACGTCGATTTCCAGTTCCCAAGCATGGGAGCCGCGTCGATGTCCAGTCCCCAAGCATGGGGGCCACGTCGATGTCCAGTCCCCAAGCATGGGGGCCACGTCGATGTCCAGTCCCCAAGCATGGGGGCCACGTCGATTTCCAGTCCCCAAGCATGGGGGCCACGTCGATTTCCAGTCCCCAAGCATGGGGGCCACGTCGATTTCCAGTCCCCAAGCATGGGGGCCACGTCGATTTCCAGTCCCCAAGCATGGGGGCCACGTCGATGTCCAGTCCCCAAGCATGGGGGCCACGTCGATGTCCAGTCCCCAAGCATGGGAGCCACGTCGATGTCCAGTCCCCCAAGCATGGGGGCCACGTCGATTTCCAGTCCCCAAGCATGGGGGCCACGTCGATTTCCAGTCCCCAAGCATGGGGGCCACGTCGATGTCCAGTCCCCAAGCATGGGAGCCACGTCGATGTCCAGTCCCCAAGCATGGGGGCCACGTCGATGTCCAGTCCCCAAGCATGGGGGCCACGTCGATGTCCAGTCCCCAAGCATGGGGGCCACGACGATGTCCAGTCCCCAAGCATGGGGGCCACGTCGATGTCCAGTCCCCAAGCATGGGGGGCCACGTCGATGTCCAGTCCCCAAGCATGGGAGCCACGTCGATGTCCAGTCCCCAAGCATGGGGGCCACGTCGATGTCCAGTCCCCAAGCATGGGGGCCACGTCGATGTCCAGTCCCCAAGCATGGGGGCCACGTCGATGTCCAGTCCCCAAGCATGGGAGCCACGTCGATGTCCAGTCCCCAAGCATGGGGGCCACGTCGATGTCCAGTCCCCAAGCAGGGGGGGCCACGACGATGTCCAGTCCTCAATCTATTTAGGGTTGCCCGCCGTCTCCTTGGTGCCAGGTGTAGGTAGGGGACCCAAGCTGTCTCCTTGGTGCCAGGTGTAGGTAGGGGACCCGTCTCCTTGGTGCCAGGTGTAGGTAGGGGACCCAAGCTGTACAAAAGGACACAGAAATATATACAATATTTGGGTCAATAAACATGTCCAAGAGACCCGAGACCAGATTCTACAAAGGTCAGTTATTAACCCATTTAGGCCCGACGTCGAAAAAAAACACAAAAAAAAAGTCTTCTAAATCCTGACAGTATTCTGAAATAACTAATGTTTCTATATCAGTGGTGCTCAATATTTCATGTCAAGGACCCCAAAAAATATATGTAATTGGCCACCGACCCCCATCTGAAAATATGTTGTTCCAGGGACCCCCAGGAGCAAAGATTTGAGTTAAAGAATTTCGCTCTGAAAGAATATATTCAAACATTTGGGCCACATTTTCTTGATTTTTCAAAAATAGCAGACCTACAAGCTCGAGCTATGAGCTTGTAGATCTGCTATTTTTCAATAGCTAAAGTTTAAAGTAATGATTAAAAGACCAAAAGGGGTTCCTGCCCAAAATGGGTTAAAAAAAAAACGGCTGTGATCTTTTAGATTATGCTGTTTTAATGGCATTAAATTCATATTAAAGTATTGCAATGGAATTGGAAATAGGAAATCAATATTCATAAGAAAACTGGTTAAATCATTCATAACCATCGTAATTTAATGTAATAATGACTTGAAGCATCAAATAAGATGACATATATATAATAAAGAATTTAAAAGGTAGGGTAAGTGATTTTCTTTAATTGGCCATTTTGGGGGTACTTATATAGTTTATATGTATAGTTTCATTATATAGATGATACTGTTAAGTTATAGTTCACACATGTTTTATGATAACTACCTTTTATGTATATGTGATTTATTGCCATGCTTTTTGTTATTGCTAAATGTAAGTCGCTTTGGCTTAAGAGCGTCTGCTATAAATGCCTAAATTGTAAATTGTACTTGCATATGGATGATGGCAGCAATGGGAAGCTCCTCCAAACTTGCTCTGGTTGCGCTGACTCTGTGGTTCGCCCAAGGATTCCTCAGACGAGCCCTCCATCGTTGCTTCCAGTCATCCCGGTTCTCCATACATGTGGCCAGCTCGTTGGTGCTTTGCGCTCCTGCGTCGTTCTTACAAAGTACATCCACATAACGTTAATGTGGGGCGTCCACCGTGACCGGTGCCCATAGTGTGTTGGTTCCCACAGCACTAGTTTGCTGGCAGGCAGCTCTTGGTGTCTTTGGCAGCGACGAGCCCGCCCAACAACTACTTGCTCTGCATGGTTGCGCTGGCTCTGTGGTTTGCCCAAGGATTCTCTGTGACGAGCGTGCCCAACACCAACCTGCTCTGGTTGTGCTGACTGTTATTTGCCCAAGGATTCTCTGTGCCCAACACCGCGAGAGTGGCCCCATGCCCACCGCGATGACTCTGCCCGACACCACCACGACCAACGATACCAACGCCATCGACGACATGAATGACGTCATGGGTCCGTGGGCCTGAAAAGATTAAGAACCAACAATCAGTGGTGTACTTGAGTGCAGTAATGTTGTGGTATTTATGAGGGGTTCTAGCCCCTCCTATGTCCAGCTTTTGGTGTACGTGCACCAAAAGCTTCTACCGCACTACATATCAGTGGAAAATATACTTTTACTTCTTACCCCACTACATATCAGAGGAAAATATACGTTTACTTCTACCCCACTACATATCAGAGGAAAATATAATTTTACCCCACTACATATCAGAGGAAAATATACTTTTACTTCTTACCCCACTACATATCAGAGGAAAATATACGTTTACTTCTTACCCCACTACATATCAGAGGAAAATATACTTTTACTTCTACCCCACTACATATCAGTGGAAAATATACTTCTACCCCACTACATATCAGAGGAAAATATACTTTTACTTCTACCCCACTACATATCAGAGGAAAATATACTTCTACTTCTACCCCACTACATATCAGTGGAAAATATACTTCTACTTCTACCCCACTACATATCAGTGGAAAATATACTTCTACTTCTACCCCACTACATATCAGAGGAAAATATACTTTTACTTCTACCCCACTACATATCAGAGGAAAATATACTTTTACTTCTACCCCACTACATATCAGTGGAAAATATACTTCTACTTCTACCCCACTACATATCAGAGGAAAATATACTTTTACTTCTACCCCACTACATATCAGTGGAAAATATACTTCTACTTCTACCCCACTACATATCAGAGGAAAATATACTTTTACTTCTTACCCCACTACATATCAGTGGAAAATATACTTTTACTTCTTACCCCACTACATATCAGTGGAAAATATACTTTTACTTCTACCCCACTACATATCAGTGGAAAATATACTTCTACTTCTACCCCACTACATATCAGAGGAAAATATACTTTTACTTCTACCCCACTACATATCAGAGGAAAATATACTTTTACTTCTTACCCCACTACATATCAGTGGAAAATATACTTTTACTTCTTACCCCACTACATATCAGAGGAAAATATACTTTTACTTCTTACCCCACTACATATCAGAGGAAAATATACTTTTACTTCTTACCCCACTACATATCAGAGGAAAATATACTTTTACTTCTTACCCCACTACATATCAGAGGAAAATATACTTTTACTTCTTACCCACTACATATCAGAGGAAAATATACTTTTACTTCTTACCCACTACATATCAGAGGAAAATATACTTCTACTTCTACCCCACTACATATCAGAGGAAAATATACTTTTACTTCTTACCCACTACATATCAGAGGAAAATATACTTCTACTTCTACCCCACTACATATCAGAGGAAAATATACTTCTACTTCTACCCCACTACATATCAGAGGAAAATATACTTCTACTTCTACCCCACTACATATCAGAGGAAAATATACTTCTACTTCTACCCCACTACATATCAGAGGAAAATATACTTTTACTTCTTACCCACTACATATCAGAGGAAAATATACTTCTACTTCTACCCCACTACATATCAGAGGAAAATATACTTTTACTTCTACCCCACTACATATCAGAGGAAAATATACTTCTACTTCTACCCCACTACATATCAGAGGAAAATATACTTTTACTTCTACCCCACTACATATCAGTGGAAAATATACTTCTACTTCTACCCCACTACATATCAGAGGAAAATATACTTTTACTTCTACCCCACTACATATCAGTGGAAAATATACTTCTACTTCTACCCCACTACATATCAGAGGAAAATATACTTTTACTTCTTACCCCACTACATATCAGTGGAAAATATACTTTTACTTCTTACCCCACTACATATCAGTGGAAAATATACTTTTACTTCTACCCCACTACATATCAGTGGAAAATATACTTCTACTTCTACCCCACTACATATCAGAGGAAAATATACTTTTACTTCTACCCCACTACATATCAGAGGAAAATATACTTTTACTTCTTACCCCACTACATATCAGTGGAAAATATACTTTTACTTCTTACCCCACTACATATCAGAGGAAAATATACTTTTACTTCTTACCCCACTACATATCAGAGGAAAATATACTTTTACTTCTTACCCCACTACATATCAGAGGAAAATATACTTTTACTTCTTACCCCACTACATATCAGAGGAAAATATACTTTTACTTCTTACCCACTACATATCAGAGGAAAATATACTTTTACTTCTTACCCACTACATATCAGAGGAAAATATACTTTTACCCCACTACATATCAGATGAAAATATACTTTTACTTCTACCCCACTACATATCAGAGGAAAATATACTTTTACTTCTTACCCACTACATTCTGTACTTTTACTCCACGACAATTAGGCCTAAAACGTTAGTTTCTTAAAAGAAAATCACACCACTTCAGCCATAATATATTGCATTGTGAGCTTGTAGATCCACCCTTTGAGTTTTAAAGCATTATGTTATACTTCAGCCGTTGCAAAATAGCAGATCTACAAGCTCTTAGCGCGGCACCGCACTATGAGCTTGTAGATCTGCTATTTTTGAAAAATCGTGAAATTGTGGCGCAAATCTTTGCATATATATATTATTTCAGAGCAAACGTTTTTAACTCAAATCTTTACTTCGGGGGGGTCCCTGGAACAACATATTTTGAGATTGGGGTCGGCGGCCGATTACATATAAATCTGGGGGTCCTTGACATGAACATGTTTGAGAACCACTGACATAGAAACATAGGGTTTTTCAGAAAACTCAGGATTTAGAAGACATTTTTAGAATCGTCCTCGGGTCTAAATGGGTTAAACATTTTCAAAGTATTTTGAATATGGGACTTCCACCTGTAACAGAGTACATCTACTGTATCTACATTGACCGTATTGATCTTTTTACTCAAGTAAAACCTGCTCCAGCACTGAGAAGAACCATTGGGCTAAAGATTAGGAACTATTTCACTGCTTTTTCAAAAGAATGTCACGAATAACCAATTTTGACCTGAGATCAGATTCTAAAAATGTCTTCTACATCCTGACAGTTTTCTGAAAAAGCTATGTTTCTATGTCAGTCGTTCTTCGATTTTTCAAAAATAGCAGACCTACAAGCTCGTAGCACGCCACCATTTTTTAATAGCTAAAGCATAACATAATGCTAACACCAAAAGGGGTTCCCGCCCAAAATGGGATAACTTACAAAAGTCTATAAATCTACAAATCCAGTTTGAACACAGACAGACAATCAGCAAACAGGGATTGGCTGGGTGGACTCAGGTGGAGATAACTGTGTGTGTGGGGGGGGGGGGGGGGGGGGGGGGGGGGGGCGGGGGGGGCCTGGAGATATCAAAGCAATTCCATAAGTAGACAAATATTTAAGACGTCTATAGTTCTCTCTTGGGCAATGGTGTTAAACAATCACTGAAGCACTGAGGAAACTGTTGCGCCTCTTCGTCCTTTTTTTCAAACTTAAGTAAAAGTATGCATTGTAGGCACGTGCAGAGAGTGTGGGGGCTGAAATCCCATAAAAGGGCACTTGGAAAAAAAATCCAGCGAAAATAGCAGATCTACAAGCTGACAACGCGTCACGCTGCGACACGTTGAGAGCTTGTAGATCAGCTATTTTCGCAACACTCATTAGCTAGTGGAGATGCAGGTGTAAACGACATGGGATTTCGAAACATGGATTGTGCCCGTTTTCATTGCAGCTGAAAAAGGCTTCAGAACACAGAAAATGCCAGAGCACAGAAAAAAAAAAAGAACCACTGAATGCTCAAAGTTCAGGTTGTGTGGGGGTGTTAAATGAGGTCATGAAACCAAAAATAAAATCAAAATGAATGTCATGAAACCTGCAAAGGAAGCAGCTGGGCCAAACGATCCACTGCCAGCGCAGCACTTCACCACTTAACAGCCACACTTCAAAGACGTGTGAGATCAAACGACTTACGGTTGATTCTTAGACACACCCGGTCGTTTGATGAAGGCTCCAGAGTGGAGGAGCTGGCTCTGTTCTGGAAGGTTTCTTTCAACTAAGTAGATGTAGGAGTTCCCCCAGTTCCCCCCCCCCCCCCGAAAATAATAATATGCATAACAGAGAAGTCAAGAGACAGAACATGCAGAATTCATGCACAGAGATTCATGCTCCGCCACCAAAAAAAACTCAGGAACTGTTGGATACACTACAGGACTGAGAGAGCTGAACTCCCAACAGAACACCATCATTTCAGAGATGGAAGTGAACACCACCAACATGAACTGGAGGTTTAACCAGACACACACACACAGGTGAACACAAACTGACAATCAGGACAAGGATTGGCCAGGAGACTATCAGGTGACTGACAATCGGCACAGGGGATTGGCTGGCAGACTATCAGGTGACTGACAATCGGCACAGGGGATTGGCTGGCAGACTATCAGGTGACTGACAATCGGCACAGGGGATTGGCTGGCAGACTATCAGGTGACTGCACAATCGGCACATGGGATTGGCTGGCAGACTATCAGGTGACTGACAATCGGCACATGGGATTGGCTGGCAGACTATCAGGTGACTGACAATCGGCACATGGGATTGGCTGGCAGACTATCAGGTGACTGACAATCGGCACAGGGATTGGCTGGCAGACTATCAGGTGACTGACAATCGGCACAGGGATTGGCTGTTAGACTAACAGGTGACTGACAATCGGCACAGGGATTGGCTGGCAGACTATCAGGTGACTGACAATCAGCACAGGGATTGGCTGTTAGACTAACAGGTGACTGACAATCCGCACAGGGATTGGCTGTTAGACTATCAGGTGACTGACAATCAGCACAGGGATTGGCTGTTAGACTAACAGGTGACTGACAATCCGCACAGGGATTGGACAAGCAGTGGTGGGAAGTAACTAAGTACATGCACTCAAAGTACTGTACTTTAAGTACAACTTTGTGTTATACTTTACTGGAGTGTAGCCTATTTCCAATTTTCAATACTTTTACTTCTACTCCACTACATCTGGAAAATATTGTACTTTTTACTCCACGATATTTGAAAATGAAAATTAATTACTCTGAAAAGGCCTTCACAGAGCATTTCTACATTGCAGAATTGATAAGTATTTTAAACCCATTTTGGGGCGGGAACCCCTTTTGGTGTTTTAAGCATTATGTTATACTTTGGCTATTGAAAAATAGCAGATCTACAAGCTCATAGCGCGGCACCGAGTGGCGCGCTATGAGCTTGTAGGTCTCCTATTCTTGAAAAATCGTGAAAACGTGACCTGAGACATTTCATAACATTTATTTTAAAGACCTGTAAGCCTCGGACAAAGCCAATAGCCGACTTGACAGATCATGACAATAAACGCAAATATTGTGGGCCGAACAAATAATTAGAAGAAAAAGGGACAGCTTTGTGCAAACACCTTTTTAAGCGTTTTTCTTCTCAATGATTTGTTCGGCCCCCCCGAAAAGTGTTTATTGTCATTGATTTGTCAACTCAGCTGGTGGCTTTGTCAATACTTTTTTAAACGTCTATGGGGAAAAATGAATGGGAAATTCTCTTCTGTTGTTGCCATCATTCTGAAAGGGGGCGGGACTGCGACGCTCTACTGCAGGCTATTCACTATTTAAGTCCCACGTCATTTTGTAGTGCTACGTTACGTCCGGGTCCAAGTGGCACCAGCTCCCGTCCGCATCTCATTGTAAATAGAATATCTAAACGTGTGAATCTTTTTACAATGACGTTATTTTTCAGAAAGGAAGCCATTGAGGGTTAAAATGGGTCTTAATGCTTCCAACTCGAGTAGAATTATTAATGTTTTGTACAAGTGTCCATGACAAAAAAAATATATGATGTGGAGACAATAAAGACTATTATTATCATTATTATTGAAGGTGGTAACAGTCCATTTGCTCAGTAAAATATGTCGGGGGCATATTTAGAATGTTTGCAGGCTTGAGTATGTTGAATCTAGTTTGCATTAATGAGGATTTAGTTGACACAATGAAATAAAATGGCGATAGTATTCAGTGTGGGGCAGACGGCCTGTCACAGCCAGATGTGGGAGAGCAGCGCAGCTTTGTTGTTGCGAGAAAAGCGGTAAAATGAGACTTTCGTGGTTGTTTTTGTCTCAGATTTAGTCCGACGGAGCGTCACAGTATAACTCTATGGGGACACAAAAGTAGGACCCGGAAGTATCTCAGGAGGGGGCGCTCACGTCACAGCTAAAATACTGAATAGCGTAGGTTCCAAGCCCCCAGTGAGGCCCTCCAGCGGTGAAGCACGGTGTGCTTCAACCGAGCTCCTAGTGTTTGGAGCTCGGTTGCACTTCCGCATTGGACCACCAAAATGTGGTGGTCAAATGCAGAAGTAGACGCCACTGGGCAACTTCCACTGAAATTAATATGGGGGGGGGGGGGGGGGGGGGGGCATCACCCTTGAAAACCTTTGGTTTTGGAAAAGTACTCTAGTACATCAGTAAATGTACTTGGTTACCCCAGCACTGCTTTCTCTAATGAATGCTGTGTATGTGTGTATGTGTGTGTGTGTGTGCACGTCGCGGTGCGCCGTTAGTAAAGGGATTAATGACGCCTGGGATGAGGCCATCATGTTGTGAACGCCCACTCAAACCCTCGTTAACCACTACATCTGCATGCGCACGCACGCGCGCACGCACGCACGCACGCACGCACGCACGCACGCACGCACGCACGCACGCACGCACACACACACACACACACACACACACACACACACACACACACACACACACACACACACACACACACACACACACACACACACACACACACACACACACACACACACACACTCCAGTGCACCAAGTCACGCACACATTTGCATATAAATACTTTAAACATGGATCATGTTAAACACATGATCCAATAGCCCTCTCTCTCACACACACACGCACACTCGCACGCACGCACGCACACACACACACACACACACTCTCTCTAAACCAGCTCTTTCGGCAGATTAGATTACTGTCATCATGTCGATAATTAGCATGTGCGCTAATTAGCCTCCCACTCTCTGCAACACATTATGAGTACTGCAAGCACACTTTATGCCTACCAAGCGTGCACACACACACACACACACACACACACACACACACACACACACACACACACACACACACACACACACACACACACACACACACACACACACACACACACACACACACACACACGTCTAGTATATAATACTGCAGTATTCAAACACACACACAGAGGCTCCTGCGGGCAATTTATGCGATAACACAACAAATATGCACACAAACATGTACATACACATACTGTTGATTATACACGTGCACAAACACGGGATGGACCATCAATAGGCCTGGTCTTGCAGTGTACAGGGTTTGTTGAGGGACCAGGTAGGGTCAGGCCTTCATTTACAGGGTTTGATGAGGGACCAGGTAGGGTCAGGCCTTCATTTACAGGGTTTGATGAGGGACCAGGTAGGGTCAGGCCTTCATTTACAGGGTTTGATGAGGGACCAGGTAGGGTCAGGCCTTCATTTACAGGGTTTGATGAGGGACTAGGTAGGGTCAGGCCTTCATGTACAGGGTTTGATGAGGGACCAGGTAGGGTCAGGCCTTCATTTACAGGGTTTGATGAGGGACCAGGTAGGGTCAGGCCTTCATTTACAGGGTTTGATGAGGGACCAGGTAGGGTCAGGCCTTCATTTACAGGGTTTGATGAGGGACCGCAGGTAGGGTCAGGCCTTCATTTACAGGGTTTGATGAGGGACCAGGTAGGGTCAGGCCTTCATTGTTTCAGGCCTGTTGAGAACTCTAGTATTTCGCCGGCTGCACTAATAACTTTGGGGCAGGCCCGTCTAGAGTTAGAATGGACAGGTATCAGTCAACAGGCCCGTCTAGAGTTAGAATGGACAGGTATATCAGTCAACAGGCCCGTCTAGAGTTAGAATGGACAGGTATATCAGTCAACAGGCCCGTCTAGAGTTAGAATGGACAGGTATCAGTCAACAGGCCTGTCTAGAGTTAGAATGGACAGGTATCAGTCAACAGGCCCGTCTAGAGTTAGAATGGACAGGTATATCAGTCAACAGGCCCGTCTAGAGTTAGAATGGACAGGTATCAGTCAACAGGCCCGTCTAGAGTTAGAATGGACAGGTATCAGTCAACAGGCACGTCTAGAGTTAGAATGGAGTCAGTTAGTTTTAGTCACTTAGTTTTTGAGCAACGCACGGACCACAAAGCGTACAAAACGCGTACATATATGGTCATAACTTTGTGAGATATGGTGCAGTGCATACTTAACCTAATCTATGCCAATCCCACGATTTCTCGGGATTCGTGCTTTAATGTAATTTAATCCAGAATTAATAGTATTTTATTTTGCCGTTTTTAGCTTCCATCTTTAGCCTCCGGTGGCTCCCATGCCATGGTGTGTAGTCATTAAAAAAAAGGGAAAAAAAGAAAAGAAGTAGTGCTTTCTACCACTGTTGTTGTTGTGTATGCAATTATTATACTGGTCTGATTTAATGTGTCCTGTAAGCAAGTCATTTTGGAAATGCAATAATTAGGTAACTGTTAAGTACAAGAGAAGGAGAGAGAGAGAGAGAGAGAGAGAGAGAGAGAGAGAGAGAGAGAGAGAGAGAGAGAGAGAGAGAGGGAGAGAGCGAGCAGGGGATTGGTGGTAAACACACACACACACACACACACACACACACACACACACACACACACACACACACACACACACACACACACACACACACACACACACACACACACACACACACACACACACACACAGAGTCTGCATGGGGGAAACCTCATGTAATATTAACCAGTCATTTGGGCAAGTAATATTCTCACACAAACAACATTCTGAGAGTTAACTGGAAACCAACGTATAGCCTCGCACGACCCCAGTGGGACCGTTTGTACTCTTTCACAGTTTGTACTATAATGTGTGTGAATCAGAGCTTTATTGGTCCGGGCAGTGTGCATTAGAGCCGCATCAAATGGAATGAGATACCAGTGGTCAGGGACATGCACGCATACAGTAGAAATCAAAGGGGGCTTCAGCCCCTGCCATTTTTCCCCCGTCTGTAAAACAACTGCCCTCTCCAGACCACGGATGCAGCATTTACTACATGATGGAAGAAATGCAAATGCCTTCTTCTCCTTTCCATGGCATGCCGGAAGGAAGGCAGCATTCAGGAGAATTGCTTTTTTCCCCCCGAAGTCCCCTGAACTTGAGCGCAGCATTTTTGCGTTTAACTATTTTGTCTTTCGAAATCCATGTCGTTACATCTCCAAACAACCTGTTCATGCTTCTAATACTAGGACTTACTCACAGGTTATAGTACTGTTTTTCTCTATTTCCATATATAAACGAGTTGGGGGTGGGAGAAGGGGAGCAAGCTAACTGTATACCTGTATGTGTATGTCCTGTGTATTTGTACTGTATGGTGTATGCCATGTTGTGTCTTTAGTACTGTGTACTTGCACTGCTGTAATGTTGTATGTTGTATGTATAGGACCCCCTCTAAAACGAGATGCTGCATCTCAAGGGGCCATCCTCAATAAAGTTCAAAGTTCAAAGTTACATCACATCCAGTAGATAAAGAGTGCTGGGTTGAGCCTCGAAAATAGCACATCTCGCGTTGAGAGCTTGTAGATCAGCTATTTTTGACCAAAAGTGCCCAATTTCAGCCCCTGCCCCTCTAACACTCTCTGCACGTGCCTGCCAGTGGTTCTCAAACTCATTTCATGTCACTGATAAATATATGCATTTGGCCGTGTGTTCAAATGCTTAACTCATTGACTGCCACTATGTCAGCTCAAATCCAACATTTGACTGCCGTGGAAGCAGATCTGCGCCTGCATCTGATGTTTCCAGTGATGACGCTAGAGGGCGCTCTAAGCCAAAGTACTGTTCGCCAACGGTCTTGCTTAATGTAAGTTTTCGGTGCATGACGCTGGCACGCAACTGAGAATAAAGTTCAACTCTAATTCCAACTAACCTAACTTAAATGTTTAATTTTATTAAATCATTAACCATGAAACTACAACATTATTCTTATAGGACCAGGAAAATGCTCCTCACAATGTGCATTTATTTATTTATCAAATTCTACTGTAGAGGTGCTACGTAGGCTACTTTGTGCTACGTAGAGGTGCTACTGTAGAGGTGCTACTGTAGAGGTGCTACGTAGGCTACTTTTGGGGATGTTGAGATAGATCCTCACGAGTATATTAATACAAGCGCACACACACACACGCACGCACGCACGCACACGCACGCACTGGTCGCACGCACGCACACACAAACGCATCACTTCCACCACCTCTCTTCACCCCACACGATGCCAGTCCGTCTAACTCTCATTAGCACTCTGGCTCTGCCTACAAGAAACACAACAAGCTGCAGACTTTTAAAGGAAATGATGGACATCAGTAAAAAAGAAAAACCTCTTTCTAAGCACATTCCCGTGCCCAACACACCCCCCACCCCCCCCCTCCCTTCCCTCGGGCCAGGCATTGTGCTGAGTCTTACACCGCGGCCATGCAGCAATCAGTGTTGGACCAAAGTACTGAGGTTGTTTTATGTAAGTAAAAGTATAGCAACAAAAGAAATACCACAAGATCGAAAGCACTGCAAAGAGTCCCGTATTCAAAGCACCGCAAAGAGTCCCGTATTCAAAGCACTGCAAAGAGTCCCGTATTCAAAGCACCGCAAAGAGTCCCGTATTCAAAGCACTGCAAAGAGTCCCGTATTCAAAGCACCGCAAAGAGTCCTGTATTCAAAGCACTGCAAAGAGTCCCGTATTCAAAGCACCGCAAAGAGTCCCGTATTCAAAGCACCGCAAAGAGTCCCGTATTCAAAGCACTGCAAAGAGTCCCGTATTCAAAGCACTGCAAAGAGTCCCGTATTCAAAGCACTGCAAAGAGTCCCGTATTCAAAGCACCGCAAAGAGTCCCGTATTCAAAGCACCGCAAAGAGTCCCGTATTCAAAGCACCGCAAAGAGTCCCGTATTCAAAGCACTGCAAAGAGTCCCGTATTCAAAGCACTGCAAAGAGTCGCGTATTCAAAGCACTGCAAAGAGTCCTGTATTCAAAGCACTGCAAAGAGTCCCGTATTCAAAGCACTGCAAAGAGTCCCGTATTCAAAGCACTGCAAAGAGTCCTGTATTCAAAGCACTGCAAAGAGTCCCGTATTCAAAGCACTGCAAAGAGTCCCGTATTCAAAGCACTGCAAAGAGTCCCGTATTCAAAGCACTGCAAAGAGTCCCGTATTCAAAGCACTGCAAAGAGTCCTGTATTCAAAGCACTGCAAAGAGTCCCGTATTCAAAGCACTGCAAAGAGTCCCGTATTCAAAGCACTGCAAAGAGTCCCGTATTCAAAGCACTGCAAAGAGTCCTGTATTCAAAGCACCGCAAAGAGTCCTGTATTCAAAGCACTGCAAAGAGTCCCGTATTCAAAATTGTATTTCAAGAACACGACACGTCAAATGTAGCCTATACTGCTGCTGGCGCTCTTATGTTTTATTGTGTTCATTCAGTATTTTAGCTGTGACGTGAGCGCGAGCACGTGAGATACTTCCGGGTCCTACTTTTGTGTCCCCATATATGCTTTTGTGTCCCCATAGTGTTATACTGTGACGCTCCGTCGGACTAAATCTGAGACGAAAACAACCACGAAAGTCTCATTTTACCGCTTTCCTCGCAACAACAAAGCTGCGCTGCTCTCCCAAATCTGGCTGTGACAGGCCGTCTGCCCCACACGGAATAATATCGCCATTTTATTTCATTGTGTCAACTAAATCCTCATTAATGCAAACTAGATTCAACATACTCAAGCCTGCAAACATTCTAAATATGCCCCCGAAATATTTTACTGAGCAAATGGACTGTTACCACCTTCAATAATAATGATAATAATAGTCTTTATTGTCTCCACATCATATTTTTTTTTGTCGTGGGAACTTGTACAAAACATTAATAATTCTACTCGAGTTGGAAGCATTAAGACCCATTTTAACCCTCAATGGCTTCCTTTCTGAAAAATAACGTCATTGTAAAAAGATTCACGCGTTTAGATATTCTATTTACAATGAGATGCGGACGGGAGCTGGTGCCACTTGGACCCGGACGTAACGTAGCACTACACAATGACGTCGGACTTAAATACTGAATTACTGTTGAATTCAGTGTGTGCGTGTGCGTGTGCGTGTGCGTGTGTGTGACACTCACCTGTCATCAGCGCAGGTGAGTGAGTGTCATTACGTGACGGGGAGGCGGCGGCATCAACTCAGATTGGCCGAGTAACAGATCCGGGACTTAGGCGCCAGGGCACCGCGTTGGTGTGTATAGTGGCTGTCATGGGAGACACCACACTTCCATGACATAGTCATCACACCTGTGTGAAGTGAGGGGCGCTAATATATTAAAGTCTAACTCATGTCCATTAGGTCAGTGGTCCCCAAACCTTTTCATATCAAGGACCCCCACATTTACACTAATTATCTAACAAGTAAGACGCGCAAACGCGGGAAGCGAACGCAGCTCGTAAATTGCAATAACAACAATTAGAATAAATTACGTACTTTTTAAGGTTTTTTTTAAGTTACGTTTTTTTTAATTAAATGTTTTTTCAAGTTTTTTTTAGTGTGTGTATGTGTGCGTGCGTGCGTGTTTCTTTTTTAGGTTTTTTTTTTAAAGTTTTTAGTTTAAGTTTTTTTTTAAGTTAAGTTTTTTTTTAAGTTAAGTTTTTTGTGTGTGTGCGTTTTTCCTTTTTAAGTTTTTTTTTTAAGTTAAGTTTTTTTTTAAGTTAAGTTTTTTTTTAAGTTACGTTTTTTTTTAAGTTAATTTTTGTGTGCGTGCGTGCGTGCGTGCGTGCGTGCGTGCGTGCGTGCGTGCGTGCGTGTGTGTGTGTGTGTGTGTGTGTGTGCGTGCATGTGTGTGTGTGTGTTTTTGTGTGTGATACAGCTGCGCCCTCTGGTGGTGGGCGGGTGGTGTTACAGCGTGACACACACACACACAGACACACAGACGTGATCTGCTGGGTCTCATAGTAAATGCTCACTGCGTTCGCAATTAAATGGAACCAAATGGACCCGTTAGGGAGTTACAGACCCATAATGGGTCTCTAACCCCCTGGAACTCTAGGACTCCCCGGACCCCACTTTGGGAACCACTGGATTAGGTGATGTAAAACAAAATGGTGTCAAAACAAACATTAAATGATCTGTATTGTTAATGTAATTTCATGTTTGTGTTAGTGGACAAGATGACGTACATTTTCCCTGCATTGTCAATGGCGTTTTTAAAACAAACATTGAACTACATAAACACAAACATTAAATGATCTGTATTGTTAATGGCATTTCATGTTTGTGTTAGGGGACAAGATGACGTACATTTTCCCTGCATTGTCAATGGAGTTTTTAAAACAAACATTGAACTATATAAGAACAAACATTAATTTATCTTCATTGTCAATGGCGTTTTTGAAACAAACATTGAACTACATAAACACAAACATTAAACCTATATATATATAGGAGGGGATAGCGCCCCTAAAAAATGGAAATACCCAAGTAAAGTAAAAGTACCACCAAATTGTACGTACAGTAGTAGTAGTAAATGTACTTTTCCACAATGCAGTGCCAGTAAATTTAAAAACTACAATGTGCCTCTCCTCTCTCCTAATATGTCAAGTTGCCACTCCAAGAGGGGTCCAATAAACTCTAAGTCGGTGTGGTTTTTTGGCCTGGAGAAAAGAGCTGTTTGGCCAGACATTTTCTACAGCTGTTGGAATAGATACACTTTGGTTCCACTTTGTGTTAAATGGATGTCTGACATGAGATGTTCTTTTTCAAACCAACGGCGTCAGCTTGTTGAACCACGTAACCTAAAAGTGCTTCTCAAAGTAGGGGGTCCGGTCCGGGGAGGGGTCGGGGGGCCCCCAGCAGGGTTCTTTAAGGGGGGCCCCCAGCAGGGTTCTTTAAGGGGGGCCCCCAGCAGGGCTCTTTAACCCATTTTGACCTGATATCAGATTCTAAAAATGTGACCACATTTGACTGAGGGACTGCCATTGGATTTTTTTGAATTTTTGTTTTTTCATGTCATATGAAAGCAGGGAATCATAGCTTCAAATTGACATATTGGTTGTTCAGTTTGACCCACCAGTTTTGGAGATATGGCTTATAGAGTAATGTCTTGCAGAAAACAGGCTTGAAAGGTTCACTTCTGTGGTCTCTAACATTACACCTAGCTACATGTTTAAGCATTTATTTCATATTTACATGTCGATTTCAGCTCTGACACTTATTTCAGACATGCTCTAGTATGTGAAGAGTCTGCCTGTGCTATTAACTCATTTTTCTCCTCTGGTGAAAAGCTGGAATGTGCGCGATGGCAGTCTCTCAGTCAAATCTGGTCACAAATGTCTTCTACATCCTGACAGTTTTCTGAAAAAGCTATGTTTCCGTGTCAGTCGTTCTTCGATTTTTCGAAAATAGCAGACCTACAAGCTCGTAGCGCGCCACTCGGTGGCGCGCTATGAGCTTGTAGATCTGCTATTTTTCAATAGCTAAAGCATAACATAATGCTAACACCAAAAGGGGTTCCCGCCCAAAATGGGTTAAGGGGAGCTTCCAGGGGGTACCCACTGCAGCAAATACAGCCTCACAATGATTTGAACCACCTTTTATCCATATTTTAAATAAACGTATTACATGGCTTGGTTGAATGCTTGATTCTGATTGGTCAATCGATGAATTCAGCGGTGAGTTATGTCTTGATAATGACCGCTCCGCTCTATAACAGACCTCTGCCTAATCAAACCCTCTGAGCACCAGCTGCGCGGCTTTCGCCCCGTTTGATTTACTGCCGTTTCCAACATGACAGCCATGTACTGTAAACATACAGACAGTGTCATTTGCAGCTAAACATTGCTCTCAAAAGGTTTTTGAAAACATTTGAGCGAGAAATAGACAAAGCAGGACCCGAAAAATGGATTCTATTTGATCAACTCACTTCCTTGTTTTCCGACAGTGCTCCAGCCCTGGAGCTGGCCAGACGCAGCCAGTGCAAACTTATGGAATACTTTTTTTGTTGTGTTTTAATTGGGTCAATTTATGTTAGGTAGTCATGTAATAAGCGGGATAATATCTGGCTAGGTGGTCATTGTTCCTTTGTTCACCTTCAGGGAGTTTAACAACCTCGGCTTCGCCTCGGTGGTTAAACTCCCTGTCGGTGAATTATCTCTGACAACGACCACCTAGCCAGATATTATCCCCTTACATAAACTATATATGGAGCTAGCTAGCACTAAAACAAGAACAGAACCCACAGGTTTGCACGTGCAAGACAATAAAGATGATTCCAATCCTGATTCAAGACTGCAGCCATATATTGAATCAGCTTGAATTGTAATGTGCTTTTACAGCAGCCTCATTCACTCGTTACATCAGCCTCGTTCACTCCTGTTACAACAGCCTCGTTCACTCCTGTTACATCAGCCTCATTCACTCGTTACATCAGCCTCGTTCACTCCTGTTACATCAGCCTCATTCACTCCTGTTACATCAGCCTCGTTCACTCCTGTTACATCAGCCTCATTCACTCCTGTTACATCAGCCTCGTTCACTCCTGTTACATCAGCCTCATTCACTCCTGTTACATCAGCATAATTCACTCCTGTTACATCACCCTCATTCACTCCTGTTACATCACCCTCATTCACTCCTGTTACATCAGCCTCTCAGGTCCCAGAGATAGAAATGCCATTAAATGGGGGTCCGTAGACTAAAAGCATGTAAAACTGGGGGTCCTTGAAATTAAACGGGTTGAGAATCACTGCTAGAGCCGTGGAATATCTTCTCTCATATGGGGGTCCCTGCAGGCATATCTTTTCAAATGGTGGTCTGCGGGATAATTAGTGTCAATTTGGGGGTCCTTGACATGAAAAGGTTTGGGAACCACTGCGTTACACCACTGCTGTCGGCCACAACATACACTTGTATTGATGTTGTCTGTGGACGTCTTGTTGTTATTGAGGCACACTTGTATTGATGTTGTCTGTGGACGTCTTGTTGTTATTGAGGCACACTTGTATTGATGTTGTCTGTGGACGTCTTGTTGTTATTGAGGCACACTTGTTTATTGATGTTGTCTGTGGACGTCTTGTTGTTATTGAGGCACACTTGTTTATTGATGTTGTCTGTGGACGTGTTGTTGTTATTGAGGCACACTTGTTTATTGATGTTGTCTGTGGACGTCTTGTTGTTATTGAGGCACACTTGTTTATTGATGTTGTCTGTGGACGTCTTGTTGTTATTGAGGCACACTTGTTTATTGATGTTGTCTGTGGACGTCTTGTTGTTATTGAGGCACACTTGTTTATTGATGTTGTCTGTGGACGTCTTGTTGTTATTGAGGCACACTTGTTTATTGATGTTGTCTGTGGACGTCTTGTTGTTATTGAGGCACACTTGTTTATTGATGTTGTCTGTGGACGTCTTGTTGTTATTGAGGCACACTTGTATTGATGTTGTCTGTGGACGTCTTGTTGTTATTGAGGCACACTTGTATTGATGTTGTCTGTGGACGTCTTGTTGTTATTGAGGCACACTTGTATTGATGTTGTCTGTGGACGTCTTGTTGTTATTGAGGCACACTTGTATTGATGTTGTCTGTGGACGTCTTGTTGTTATTGAGGCACACTTGTATTCATGTTGTCTGTGGACGTCTTGTTGTTATTGAGGCACACTTGTTTCGGGCACACAATGTCTGTGCCTGCATGACACTGCATGGCCGACGCCTTAGGGCTGGAGTTGAAGACGCCATCCAGATGTTTAATGTCCCCGCAAGTATATAATATAAAGTGTGTGCATGCACGTGTGCGTGTGCGTGTGTGTGTGTGTGTGTGCGTGCGCGTGCGCGTGTGTGTGTGCGTGCGTGCGTTTGTGTGCATGCATGCACGTCTGCTTTCCTCTCTCTCTCCTCCACTGTTCTTGTTCTCATCTCGCTATCCCTCCTGTCATCCACTGTGACGGAGAGCAGAGGAAAGACAGAGAGAGAGAGAGAGAGAGAGAGAGAGAATACACCCTCAGTCTCAGTCAGCCAGCCAGTCACAGCCAACCAGTCTCTCTCTCTCTCTCTCTCTCTCTCTCTCTCTCTCTCTCTCTCTCTCTCTCTCTCTCTCTCTCTCTCTCTCTCTCTCTCTCTCTCTCTCTCTCTCTCTCTCTCTCTCTCTCTCTCTCTCTCTCTCTCTCTGAAATGGGAAATGGTTTGTTGAATCTAATAGTGTGAGAGGCTAAACTGTGCATTTAAAAGTAGTAGGAGAAATAAAATATGATGGTGCAGGACATGAACGAAGCACTTCCAATTTGGAAGAGGCCAGAGTGTGGATTGATTACAGATCATTTAAGGGAATGAGCAACGTTCATGACTTTATGATGAAATGGTGTTATAATGACGCAATTTGTCCTGTGCTATAGGTGACGGATTATTTTTCAATATTGTTACGTAGGAGGCTATGAAGCTCAAATCAAATCCCTGTGTGTGTGCGTGTGTCTCGTTTCTCTCCTGTCCATCTGTGCAGCAAGGGCGAAATACATTTTACCCGACCGCCGCATCGGTCGGTAAGTCCGACGGTCGGTCGGTAAGTCCGACGGTCGGTCGGTAAGTCCGACGGTCGGTCGGTAAGTCCGACGGTCGGTCGGTAAGTCCGACGGTCGGTTGGTAGTCTGACGGTCGGTCGGTAAGTCTGACAGTCCAGGGTATTCAAATCGGACATATGGTGGCGCTATAGCAGCCCACTTCACCAATACCCATAGGTCACACCATGAAAACAACCTCTCTGCATCATGATTTGGACATTTAGTGTATACTGTATAGCGCTTTCATCCAAAGGTCTTTACATAGATTGTGCATTACATTCACCCATTCACACACACATTCATATTCATACACCAATGACAGGGGACACACTGTAAAAATTCTGACTAGGTTTTACTCAATTAAATTGTGGCAACAGTGTGACATCTAATAACATTGAATAGAATTCAAGCTCTGAAAAATGAGTTATATTTACTAGATATTTGTAGATATTATTCTTTGAAATTGATTATTTTCTACTCATAATTTGACTGGATTCTGATAGAAATTGATTATTTTCTACTCATTATTTGATTGAAATTGATTAACATTTACTAATTATTTGTTAGAAATTGATTATTTTTTACTCATCATTTCTTTGAAATTGATTTAAATTGACTAATTATTTGTTTAAAATTGATTATCTTTTACTCATTATTGGATTGAAATTGATTAACATTTACTAATTATTTGTTAGAAATTGATTATTTTCTACTCATTATTTGATTGAAATTGATTAACATTTACTAATTATTTGTTAGAAATTGATTATCTTTTACTCATCATTTCTTTGAAATTGATTTCAATTTAATAATTATTTGTTTAAAATTGATTATTCTTTACTCATTATTTGATTTAAATTGATCAACATTTACTAATTATTTGTTAGAAATTGATTATTTTTTACTCATCATTTCTTTGAAATTGATTTCAATTTACTAATTATTTGTTTAAAATTGATTATTTTTTACTCATTATTTGATTTAAATTGATTAACATTTACTAATTATTTGTTAGAAATTGATTATTTTTTACTCATCATTTCTTTGAAATTGATTTATTTTTACTTACTATTTCCTTGAAATTGAGTATTTTTTACTAATTGTGTGATTATAATTGATTTACATTTATAATATTTTTCTTTGAAATGTATTGTTTTAATTGATATCACATTACTTTAAATATTTTATGAATGTCACTTTTGTTACCATATTTTATATCTACTCGATTTATTGAGCAGATTATACATATATAAACTATGGTAACAAAAGTGACATTCATAATAATAGATTTAAAGTAATGTGATATCAATTAAAACAATCAATTTCAAAGAAAAACATTATAAATGTAGATCAATTATAATCACACAATTAGTATTTCAGTATTTCAAGGAAATAGTAAGTAAAAATAAATCAATTTCAAAGAAATGATGAGTAAAAATAATCAATTTCTAACAAACAAATGACAGAACATTAATAAATAAATATTAAAAATAAAGTAATTTGATGTCAATATTAAAACTCAGGTTTAAACAAGAGAACAGATGAATAAGAATACAATTGTAAATGTGTTCAACACTGCAGTTTACTCAAATAAACAATGTATACATTATACATTATAAACATGGTCACACACACGATTTGATTTGACCTGTTGAAGAGGCACAGACATTCAACTAAAAAATTAAAATAATAAACTTGGCACAATAAAATCTCACACACACACACACACACACACACACACACACACACACACACACACACACACACACACACACACACACACACACACACACACACACACACACACACACACACACACAATTTGACCTGTTGAAGAGGCAGACATTCAACAAAAAACAAAAAATAATAAACTTGGTACAATAAAACCATCACTCACACACGATTTGATCTGTTGAGAGGCAGACATATTCAACAAAAAATATTACAACTTGGTACAATAACCCCCCCCCACACACACACACACACACACACACACACACACACACACACACACACACACACACACACACGATTTGATCTGTTGAAGGGGCATAGACATATTTAACAAAAAATAATACAACTTGGTACAATAAACACACACACACACACACACACACACACACACACACACACACACACACACACACACATTTGACCTGTTAAAGAGGCAGACATTTTCAAGAAAACAAAATATACATATATAAAACAAATAAAATGCAAATTAACGGGAGAACCTGGGCATGTAATAAAAAAAGATCTAAAACACTCATGTGTTTTCAGACAAGGTGCAAAAGCCTGTCCCAATATTAAATCAAAATATGATGCCACTACCCCAAGTGAGTATGCTTAATTAGAAGATATTTAGATTTCGTAGAACCACCACCTCCAGAAAACTAAAATATTTAAGTCACCATGTGATACAGTAATTTCCTTAATGGCACATACAGTATATATGTTCCCTGAGCCAGGTTATTTACGTTAACACTAACCCAAACCCCATGAGGGAACATAGGGCTTCTTAAACTATTTTTCTTTTAAGGCTGTGCACCTTTGGGGTCAGCTTTAGGGAATCGAGCTCCAGCAGGACTTTCTGGAAGAACTCAAATGTATATTTGAGCTCTTTGGGATATGCCAAATTGACAACGTATGTCAATCCAAGGAGTATGGCACATGCCCTTGCAAAGTTGCCCACATTACACACTACTTTGATGCCATCTATGACAATTCCAACGTCACTTGGACCCTCGGAGGTAGCTCTGATGCTGTAGATGGTCATCTTGGTAAGATCAAGGTCTTCTGCCACAGGGTCATCAGCATGCTGAAATTGTCAGACAGTCAAAGAGGGGAAAGTTATTATTATTATAATTTTTTTAATATTTTTTATCCCACAATTTTGTAACCCATTTTTCACCCCTGTGTCAATTATCTAATGTGATCCTGGGCTCTACACACCGTCCGCCAACCTAGTCCCCATACATATATGGGGGACATGGGGAGAGCAACGGACTTGAACTCATGCTTCCTTCATGCCCGAGTGTCCAAGTTGCTCCTTTTCACCTGACAGGGGGGAGTTTCCCTGGTTGGATGTAGCGCGTGAAAGGAACACGTTATTCCAACCAGTTCCTTTCCCCTCCATCAGGCGCCCCGGCTGGCCAGGGGGAGGCAGTTTAGAGACCAGGATTACTGCATGTTTTTGTGAGGGTACCTACCCTAGGGGACACGGGGAGAACATGCAAACTCCACACAGAAAGGCCCTTTCGCCAACCCCGCCTCGGGTATGGGAATCGAACCCAGGACCTTCTAGCTGTGAGGCAACAGCTACCAACTGTGCCACCGTGCCCCGCAAAGAGGGGAAAGTTATAATGGAACATCTCCCAAAATGGTGCCAACACTTTGGACATGAAATCCTGGGCCTGTCATTGCCATTTCAAATAAAGCAATATTTACATCCTTTATTATTTTGTATAATGTGCAAAAGCATAATGTCACTTAAAAGGGTTCTTTATACAATTTCTTATGCAAAAATAGTCAATTCGCAAACCCACAATGTGGGTTACTATTGTGTAACCCAGTAACGAGTGTTACTATTTTTTAAAAATGTTTGTTATATAAAAACATCACATCAGTTCAACAATTCAGTGACACCATGGATAAACCGAGTCAAAATTCTAGATAAAATACATTATTTTTTCCTGCCACCTGTGTATTGATGAATATCTTACTCTACTTTCACCCTCAGGCTGGTCACCTGTCAACCAGTCTCTATATGGTACTTCACCCTCAGGCTGGTCACCTGTCAACCAGTCTCTATATGGTACTTCACCCTCAGGCTGGCCACCTGTCAACCAGTCTCTATATGGTACTTCACCCTCAGGCTGGTCACCTATCAACCAGTCTCTATATGGTACTTCACCCTCAGGCTGGTCACCTGTCAACCAGTCTCTATATGGTACTTCACCCTCAGGCTGGTCACCTGTCAACCAGTCTCTATATGGTACTTCTCATTCCTGATGCTTGAATCATCCACAGCAGGATCAACATTGCTCCTTATTGTAAAAGGTCTGGAGGAACTCTGACATTCGTGGGGCTAAATAATTATATAGACTTTAAACGAGGATGAGCATTTAAACACTCTTATTTCAGTAGTACTGAAAACAAAACCTTTAAACACACAAAGGATGTAAACTATACAGTATAACTTTACAAAACTCAGTTTGTCAAGAATTGCAGGGATGAATCAATTTACTATATTATGCACAGTTACTAATGGGAGGTCTGACAGCAGTCACCTGCTATATTTTAAGATGCACTTCGACTTACATCATACACTTTCAAAAGTAGTCCAGTGTCTTCTCCCAGATAAACCATCAAGCAGCGAATGATGACCTCTCTGGTCTTGTTGATGTCAGGGTTGCTTGGAGACTGAAATTACAAAAGGAAACAAAGATTCAAGTTCATAATGCAAAAATTGTCCACCGATCTAAAGTTGTTGTAAACACTGATGCAAACTAAAAGTGCATCTTCTTAACATATCAGGCTTATAAGGAAACCCCTATCAAAATCATTCAGGTAATATGTCACTGTGTCCAATGAAAACACTTCCTGTCAGTTTTCTAAGACACCAGCTGACTTCAGGAGGTCATTGTTCCCAGTAAATAATGTATAGCACATGAGCCTACACCTACACCTCCTACAACCACTACATCTTGCGTACTGTATGGATTAAAGTTCCAGAGGTGCCCGCCCTTTTTTGATTTGAGAGCTATACATTCAAAATGACAAGCTGAAGTAGATCTACCCACCAAAGAAAATGTTATCCAATTGCTGAAAATAGTTAAACAATGTCCCGAGTGGGATTTGGAATAGTGACGTTTGCGTTACATATAAGACTAACGCACTTGGAATGGGAAATACAGAGGGAACATTTTGAATTGGTAAGGTTTTCTTGCATATAATTTTGTAATGCTACTGACATTTGTGATACAATACTTGAAAAAATATGTATTGCATTTTGGGTTTGAGCTGACAGCAACATTCTCTTATGAAAGACAAACATTAAACCTGCATATAGCGCCCCTCAATAATATATTTTTAGGGCATGCCATGTGATCTACCTGCACAGCCGATCTACCTTTAGGGCACCCCTGGATTAAACAAACAAAACGTGAATATGTTAAGCAGGGAGCTTTATATGTACTGGTAGGCAACTTTTGTTAGGAAGAAGGAAGGCACTGGTCCTATGTATTGACCTTGAAAAGTCACATCATTTCCACGCAACCATGTTATTAAAACAGGCTCTAATTGTCAGAGTTTGCACCAGTGCCTTCCTTCTTCTACACTTACCAGTCCCGCTCCTGAGATGCACCAGACTGAACTTGGCTTGAGGTGCGTTGGAGCCGCTTTCGTTATGGGGGGCATACTTTGGTTAGACATAGCATTGGTTACACATAGCATTGGTTACACATAGCATTGTTCCGACTGGATTAAGGTTGGTGAGGGGCAGGCCGGGGTGCGTTAAAACGACCGGATTAAGGTTGGTGAGGGGTGCGTTAAGGGTTGGGAGAGGGTTAAGGTTAGGTTTAGGTGTGCTGCCCGTTGGAGGTTAGGGTGAGGGTTTGAGATATCGGACCAATGGCATGTCTAGCCAGACTAGGTGTTTCCCCGTTTCCACTTTGTACGAGAAGCTACTATGATCCTGGTTGTAGATTAAGTTTAAATCCAACCTGCATCATACAGTCGTATCTCATACAGTATGTAGTTTGATCACAAAATGCATGAAATAAAATAGCAAATATAATACTCAAAGAGTATTTGAACAATACCGTGAGTAGTATGGCCTGTAACTTCACCCCCATGGCTCCACCCTTGGTGTTGAAGAGGTCCATTAGACTAGGAGTGTACTCGTCGAGCTTGGACATGAATGTTGATTCAAGGGACAGCGTTGTTATCCTCAGGAACTCATCCACGATCTGAAAGACAAAACAATGGAACTATCTTTAAGGCATGAAATATTTCAAGTGCACTGTACATATTGCGCTTAGTTTTTTAAAGGCAAGAATCCACCTAAACATTTTATGAACTCCATTTATGCTGATAGCTAACTGTACTGTAAACCACATATACTTTACATTATTCCACACATTTCTTTTATTATAATTTTTTTTTCAACAATAGCCAATTTAACATTATTTTAGATGGGGGTCTGCGGCCCAATGTACATTCACGTGGGGGTCTTTGACAGGAATGGTTTGAGAACCACTGAATTGCATGTACATTATACATACCTATTGATATGATTCAGTCAGTAGTTTAGCCAGGAACCCTGCTCCTGGAATCCTGGAAACTGCACCTGAAGAGATATTTAGATGAACTTATTCAGTGTAATCAATACTATTATATACACATAACAGGGTACATACATAGCAGTGTTTCCTGTGTGTTATTATGTGGCCACCATGCAATCATAATGGGGGTTCCAGATGGTCCCCAGCTAAATGATGGAAAGCTGGCAAGCAAATTGACCCTTGTAGATCAAATGGACGAGTAAGGGTCAGTTTGGTTTATTTATACACTCAATTAGAATTACATTATTGAGGGGCGCTAGCCTTTAGTTAGTCTTTAGTTCAATGTTTGACAATGAAGGGAAAATTTACATCATAATGTAACTCATTACGTCATATTGTCTCTTTATTGTTAATGGCATTTAATGTTTGTGTTGGCACCGTTTGTTTTACATCACCAAACCAAATCAACATGAGTTAGACTTTAATATATTAGCGCCCCTCACTTCACACAGGTGTGATTTTTGTTCTGCATTAGGTCGAAAGCCCCATAGCTCTAATCTAATGCAATGGCAGCAACGGCATTAGGGCTATGGACCTATGGATATAGGTAGGCTGCAACTTGAGTCTACAAATTGAGGAAATTAAATGCAGTGCATGTAATTCATAATTACTCACCTGAGTCACCTCCAAGAACAAGAATGTGAGCGGTGGGTGTAATCACAAGCAGAGTCCTGCAAAATGAAAGTAGATTAGCAATGCATATATGCCCATTTTAAAAAGGCATCAGCTAGCCTATAATGTTAAATGCAGTGTTAGGAAAGTTAACTTTCTACATAAACTAGTTCAGGTCACAGTTTCACAAATTTAAAAATAAACAGTTACTTTGTATTTACACGTTGCTGCAAGCTGGGTTTCCCGAACGCATTAAGTACCACAGACGAAAAACAGTCCAAATGTCATTCTGACCCCCTCCCACCTCGTTGTCCTGAACCCTTATCTATCATTTATACATTATGGATCAATAGTGTGGACTTAGACTGTTATTCGTCTGTGGCATTTAGTGTAAGACTTGTAGTGCCGCACATGCTCAGATGCCCTCTAGGTCGCACAGGGTCTGAGCACACTTTGTCTTTAGATTCCATGCGCGGACAGAAGAAGCTGTGTTTTGCGTCATTTCCACGTTTTTAGACAGCTGGTGGATGGAAATGAAGCTCCGCACCCACGCGGCAAATTGCCGCGTCGGCCAGATTCCCGGAAAAGCTTGCCCCAGCTGCATTCTGACGCGTGGATGGAGCTACTTTTCCATCCACCAGCTGTCTAAAAACTTGGAAATTACGCAAAACACAGCTTTCTTTGGCCGCACATGGAAGTTCAAGTGTGCCCAGGCTGACACAGAAGCCTAGTGTGAACATAGACATTCCGTTCATACTATGCAATGGTAGGCCCCAGGCCTGGTAGGCCTCAGGTCTACCATTCTGAAATTTAATTTAATATTTGGACTGCTGGACAGCTGATGCTCTCTTTACTCTTTCTTACTCCATTATTTTTTTAAGAGTAAAGAGAGCCTACTGATGATATTATTATCATCATCATTATTCATTTTATTTTATATTTTTACATTTTGGAAAAAAATAGCCAACACTGAGGTGCCCACAATGTGTAGGTGCCCTGTGCCCAACCTTCCTGCACCCTTTTGCAATGTGAAAATGCCACTGAATGTGTAATAGTTTTCCACTTTGCTTGTCTTTATTGGGAAAATGAACCCCCAACTTGTGAAACTTTTGCCATCACAATAAAAGCATATGAGCATGCTTTTATTGTGATGGCAAAAGTTTCTGAATGTCACCGACACTGACTCTCACTCACAGCCTGCATATTTCTGCTTGCTGAAAATAACTGATCCACAAGCTCACAATGTGTCACGGACGTGACGGGTTGTGAGCTTGTAGATCAGCGCGCATTTTCAGCACGAGAGCACGGAACACGTTGTACGACGAATAATACATCAGCCTCCACTGCTCACTCAGTTCACTGTGGGAGGGTTTTTGGTCGAGGCGATTAATGTACAGACAGCGCTCCTCGACGCAAAATAAATAATTGGAAGCTTTTTTCGGTGGCACCGTGACACATATGTTATAATGTTTAACTCAGTGTTTTTGGGTCGGGACACATGTTCTCATTTGTGCTGTATCTGGCTGTGACTACAGTGACTGTCTGCGTGCATCAGAGAGCCTCATCATCCAGTTGTGAGCTGCGCGCTCCCATATAGACTGTATGCGCGCTCCATAGATTGATTACATTACATTCGTGTCGGATTTGGGTTTATTGGTGGGTTTTACACTACATATTAAGGCAGGGACGAATTATTTTCATGATCCTCATGGCCCCCCCCCCGCAGCCCCCGCAGCGGGGGAAAAAAATAAGTTGTTTTCGCAGGTACTTTTAGATTGGTAATAAACACAGCGGTACGATATATGAAAGCATTTTATAAATTATACTATTGGTATTTCACACAGGTGTTGCCAAATAACTAATTATCTTGCCAGTCAGATGCAATATGACATATCCAGGTCATATCAATTTAATCTGCAGAGGCTGGTTCTCTCTGCACAGTGCACACACTGACTGACCAGCTAACGTTTACCTACTTTAAACCATAATATGACAAACCTTGGATTAATTCTTCTGAAAACGAGCAGCACAAGGTAAGTGATTCACACATTCAGGCGGGCATATTAGTATGTGTAGCTGCTGCTGACCAGTCCACTGTGATAAGCAACGTATTAAGGCCTGTTAACGTTGCGTTTTAGCTGGGTTTGCCTGGCAGGCTCGATTGAAATCTGACACCCATGAACAAAGTGACAGGACAGAAATTAACGCGTTCTCAATAACTTTCACCAAGGGACCACACAGTCACATGCACACACTGGATAAATGTTATACATGAAGTGAAGTCACATCAAATCATGACAGAGCAGACGGGTTCCATCCATGGATCACACGACAGACGACATGTTTCAGTTTCAGCCAGGGCTAAACTAAACTTGCAGTAACACAAAGCAATGTTCAGCTGCTACAGCAACTTATAATAAACAGATCTTACCTTTCTTTGGGAAAAATGGTCCAAGTTTATAGTTATCCAGAGTTACACCGTGAACCACTCCATACTGGTTAACAAGCTAAAAGCAATTGGTTTCGATAGCACATCAGTGAGCTGGATGCAATCCTACCTGGAGGGGAGAGAACAGATGGTGGAAGTGAACGGAACACTGTCCCCCCCCCTCCCAGTGAGCTGTGGCGTTCCACAAGGAAGCATACTAGGGCCTCTACTGTTCCTAATATATGTAAACGACATGACTTCAGCCTGTGACTGCAACTTGTTCCTGTTCGCAGATGACTCAGCACTGCTGGTCTCGGACAGGGACAAACTGCAGGTTGAAAATGCCCTCAGCTCTGAACTCGGTAGAATCTGCACCTGGCTCGCTGATAACAAACTATCTTTACACCTGGGAAAAACTGAATCCATTCTCTTTGGCTCTATTAGTAATCTCAGCAAGGCAAATGGCTTCTTGGTTAGAGTGGGTGACATTGTTATCACACGTAAAGATGAAATTACCTACCTAGGTTCCATCCTGGAGGCTAATCTTTCCGGTGATAAAATGGCCACCAACGTAATCAAAAAAGTCAACCATAGAACAAGATTCCTCTACAGGATCTCCTCACTGGTCAACAAAAACACCTTGAAGACCTTAACAGGAGCCCTTGTACAGGGTTTCTTTGACTATGCATGCACCTCCTGGTACCACAGCACCTCAAAGGCCCTTAAAACCAGGCTCCAGACTTCCCAAAACAAACTGGTCAGGCTCCTACTTGATCTAGCCCCCCGAACCCACCTCACCCCTGCCCACTTCGACAGGCTGGAATGGCTTAGGGTCGACGACAGAGTACAGCATCTTGCAATGGGTCTGGTCCACAAGATTCGATACACCACCAAGATACCCATGTACCTGTCTAGATACTTCCTTAATGTTAACGAAGTCCACACCCACAACACCAGAGGGAGTGCAACGAACCATGTACAACCCAGATTCGGCACAAACAAGGGACTAAATTCTTTTCGCTCCTATGCCACTAAAATGTGGAACGCCCTACCAACTGTCATTAAGACATGCGAATCCCTTGACTCTTTCAAAACCGCTCTCAAAGGGCACCTACGGACGGCTGCAATTCGAAACTGGCCCCTGTAAAATCGGAATCCCTCAAACACGAACGCAATGACAACACAAGAGACGGTCGCGGCCACACAGCCAACTCAAGGTATGGCCACTGAGCCAACTTGGGGACCCAACGCAAGGACAACACAAGAGATGGTCACGGCCACACAGCCAACTCAAGGTACGGCCACGGAGCCGACTTGGGGACCCAACGCAGCTCCTCCAAGGAAAACAAACAATTTAACGGAGCTGAACGTGAATCCCCCCCCCCCGCCCCCCCCTTTTTTTCCCCTCACTGTATATTTTTCTTTTCCCTTTTTACCTCCTTTTTGATGAATTCTTTTTTGATGAATTCCTGTTCTGTCTATAGAAGTGTCTATTTGTACGTCTCTAAATGTTTTGATGATTTGAACATGGTGGACCCTGTTGGAAACAAGTGTAATGCTTAATTGGGTCGTCCACTCACAGTTAACAGCCTTTGTATTGAGTTTGTGCTTGAAATGTACTGTAATTCTGCAAACTGTTAATAAATTCTTCAATCAATCAATCAATCAATCCAGACGAAAAAAAGAAATGATACAAGCAGCAGGCCAGCAGCTAGAAGTTCCAACAGCTGCACCGTGTTGAACTGATTGGGGCAGTGATTAACATCTACATACAACCGATGAGTAAAATCTACTCATTTTCTACATCTATCGGTTTTTTAGTGACGCATATCATTAAATTATAGTCAATTATGGAGAGCTGATTTAATTCAGACAACATTGTGTAAATGCAATTCATA
>NC_136800.1:44460169-44517669 GCF_951216825.1 Electrona antarctica | reverse complement strand
ACAGTGAAGACTCTTCCTGGGGTCCATTAGTCCTCACTACAGTGAAGACTCTTCCTGGGGTCCATTAGTCCTCACTACAGTGAAGACTCTTCCTGGGGTCCATTAGTCCTCACTACAGTGAAGACTCTTCCTGGGGTCCATTAGTCCTCACTACAGTGAAGACTCTTCCTGGGGTCCATTAGTCCTCACTACAGTGAAGACTCTTCCTGGGGTCCATTAGTCCTCACTACAGTGAAGACTCTTCCTGGGGTCCAAACACTCATACAATCATTAGTCCTCACTACAGTGAAGACTCTTCCTGGGGTCCAAACACTCATACAATCATTAGTCCTCACTACAGTGAAGACTCTTCCTGGGGTCCATTAGTCCTCACTACAGTGAAGACTCTTCCTGGGGTCCATTAGTCCTCACTACAGTGAAGACTCTTCCTGTGGTCCATTAGTCCTCACTACAGTGAAGACTCTTCCTGGGGTCCATTAGTCCTCACTACAGTGAAGACTCTTCCTGGGGTCCATTAGTCCTCACTACAGTGAAGACTCTTCCTGGGGTCCATTAGTCCTCACTACAGTGAAGACTACTCTTCCTGGGGTCCATTAGTCCTCACTACAGTGAAGACTCTTCCTGGGGTCCATTAGTCCTCACTACAGTGAAGACTACTCTTCCTGGGGTCCATTAGTCCTCACTACAGTGAAGACTCTTCCTGGGGTCCATTAGTCCTCACTACAGTGAAGACTCTTCCTGGGGTCCATTAGTCCTCACTACAGTGAAGACTACTCTTCCTGGGGTCCATTAGTCCTCACTACAGTGAAGACTCTTCCTGGGGTCCATTAGTCCTCACTACAGTGAAGACTACTCTTCCTGGGGTCCATTAGTCCTCACTACAGTGAAGACTCTTCCTGGGGTCCATTAGTCCTCACTACAGTGAAGACTCTTCCTGGGGTCCATTAGTCCTCACTACAGTGAAGACTACTCTTCCTGGGGTCCATTAGTCCTCACTACAGTGAAGACTACTCTTCCTGGGGTCCATTAGTCCTCACTACAGTGAAGACTCTTCCTGGGGTCCAGTAGTCCTCACTACAGTGCAGACTCTTCCTGGGGTCCAAACACTCATACAATCATTAGTCCTCACTACAGTGAAGACTCTTCCTGGGGTCCAAACACTCATACAATCATTAGTCCTCACTACAGTGAAGACTCTTTCCGGGGCCCATTAGTCCTCACTACAGTGAAGACTACTCTTCCTGGGGTCCATTAGTCCTCACTACAGTGAAGACTACTCTTCCTGGGGTCCATTAGTCCTCACTACAGTGAAGACTCTTCCTGGGGTCCAGTAGTCCTCACTACAGTGCAGACTCTTCCTGGGGTCCAAACACTCATACAATCATTAGTCCTCACTACAGTGAAGACTCTTCCTGGGGTCCAAACACTCATACAATCATTAGTCCTCACTACAGTGAAGACTCTTCCTGGGGTCCAAACACTCATACAATCATTAGTCCTCACTACAGTGAAGACTCTTCCTGGGGTCCAAACACTCATACAATCATTAGTCCTCACTACAGTGAAGACTCTTCCTGGGGTCCATTAGTCCTCACTACAGTGAAGACTACTCTTCCTGGGGTCCATTAGTCCTCACTACAGTGAAGACTCTTCCTGGGGTCCAAACACTCATACAATCAAATTAAAACATAATACAATGTAATTCTGTCATTACATAGTTAAAAATAAAACAAAACAAAAATAATTGAAGCTTTCAGTCTTCATGCATTCTAGAAAATATATTACGTTGCAACAAATGTATACAACAAATTTACAAACTAAACATTGTATATCCTATTATTAATAATTTAAATCAAACACTCACCAATCTAACTAAACATGATTTATTTCCTAATCACTGCTGCCTTCAATTTCTTTTTAAAGTTTGATTTATTCTCTATGTTTATAATATGTGGCGGGAGCTCATTCCAATGTGCTCCTGCTCTATACATTGCTGTTCTCTTAAGTGCATTTGTTCTAGGTATTAAAGGTGGAGTAAAGTGACGACCAATAGCCTGTCTGGTGGCATAGCTATGTCTAGTATTGGTGGGTTGTATCTGTAGAAACAACTGTGTAGGTTTACCAGAATGATATATATTAAACAGAAATGTCACAAGGCTACAAGCCAACCTTTGATCCATTCTCATCCATGACAGGACAGCATGCATCCACTCAACACTAGTTCTCCCAGAACAGTGCAGAGCGAGGCGTGCTGCCCTGTTCTGAGTGAGCTGAAGTTTTTCCAAATACTTTTTTGAAGCACTAGACCAAATTGTTGGGCAGTAATCAAGACTGGACAAAACTAGTGATTGTAACACAAGTTTAACAGTTGAACTAGTCAACAGATGTGCTCCTCTTCTTATCATTTAAATGTTTCTACTCATCTTAGATACCATTTTACTAATTTGCATCGACCACGAAAGTGTTTCATCAATAATCACGCCCAACAACTTGGCCTCTTTAACCTGTTCAATAGCAGTACCTTGTAAAACCAGACTCAGTTCAGGATTAGATCTCAGCATATGTCTAGAACCCAGCATAATACTCTTTGTTTTTAAAACATTCAGTTTTAGCCTATTTTCAATGACCCAGTTAGAAACCAGCATTAACTCCTCTTGTAACAGCATATTAACAGAAACAGAATTTTCACTTGATACATACATTGTAGTGTCATCTGCATAGATTTCCATGCATGCACTTTTTAGTACATGTGTTAAATCATTAACAAAGATTGAGTAAAGCAATGGGCCTAGACAGCTTCCCTGGGGGATTGTACATTGTCACAATCTCTGACAATGTACCATTAAACACTACACATTGTTGCCTGTTGACCAAATAACTTTTCATTAATTCAATAGCACTTTCTTTAAAATGATATGCCGATAACTTCCTGAGCAGCAACTCATGATCTATCACATCGAATGCCGCACTAAAGTCCAAAAGCACAGCACCCACCATTGACTTCTTGTCAATATTTTTAAGCCAGTTGTCAGTTAGTGCTGTGAGTGCTGTGCCTGTTGAATATCCAACCTTATATGCATGCTGACACTCAGAGTTAATGCTGTATTCTTCATAATAACCTTGAATTTGTTGATATATAACTTTCTCCATCACTTTAATGAGCACTGGTAAAATACTCACGGGCCTACTATTTTGACCAGTGAACGGTTCCCCATTGCTTTTTGGCAGTGGAGTAACCTTTGCAATTTCCCATAGCTGTGGGAAAACACCATTTTCAAGACACAAATTAAAGATATGACATATACTGTAGGTGTCACAATACACTCTACAGACAACTGCAGTAACCTACCATCTAAATGGTCAACTCCACATGGCTTATCCCTTTTAATTGAAAATAAAAGCTTTTCTTCCTCTTCTACTCCTATCTCCTTGAATTCAAAATTACACACCTTGTCCTTCATAATCTTGTTTTTTATAATTGAATCAGAGATAATGCCACTCACTGGTAGCATCTGATCTCGAATTGTATTTACTTTACTAATGAAGAAATGATTAAAGTAATTTGCTATGTCAACTGGTCTAGTGATGACCTTACCCTCTACCTCTATAAATGAACTGGTCTAGTGATGACCTTACCCTCTACCTCTATAAATGAACTGGTCTAGTGATGACCTTACCCTCTACCTCTATAAATGAACTGGTCTAGTGATGACCTTACCCTCTACCTCTATAAATGAACTGGTCTAGTGATGACCTTACCCTCTACCTCTATAAATGAACTGGTCTAGTGATGAACTTACCCTCTACCCTTTACTGTCATATTTACATTCCTCAAATTTGCTTTGATAGTGTTGTTTCTTCTTCTGTCTATTCATTTTAGTAATTTTATTGCGAAGGGCTCTATATTTTTTGCCAGGTAGCAGGGCAGCCAGATGCAACCGCAGACTGCTTAAGTAAATCTCTCTCTTTTATATATTTTTTTAACTCATCATCAATCCAGGGGGCTTTGATCTTCCTTTTTAATTGGGGCGTGTTCATCACAAATATTTGAGAATAATGTTGTAAATATTATTAATGCAGCCTCTGTATTCTTACAGTCAAGAACCAAATTCCAGTTCACATTTTTCAAACCGTTAAGAAAATTTGCCTCAGAAAATGTCTTATACATTCTTAGGCCCACTTGTGGGCACCTTCGCTTTCTAAGTTGTTGCAATTATGTTATGGTCACTAAACCCCACTTGGACAGAAATGGCTTTAGAGCATTTTTCTGGGTCATTTGTAAAAAAATGATCTATACATGAGGACGAACGTGTACCATCTCTATTAACATGGATTCTTGTAGGCTGATTCACAATCTGAGACAAATTGTATACCATGGCTGCATCGCTCAACTTTCTTTTCAAAGAACAGTTACTCGAAAACCAATCTACATTCATATCGGCTGCAAATAATATCTCATAATCAGAATCAGTCGCATTTTGTAACATTGTGCAAATATTATTCAAATAATCTATACAGGTGGCCTATAGCAACAGCATGTTAAAATGGGCTTCATGAAATGAAATGAAATCTATATTTACCCAGGGTATCTGGGCTAAGCTCAAGAACTTGTTTCCAGCCAGGCCCTGCTCATAGAACACATTTCATCGTAGTGGTTCAATGCCTTGTTCAAGGGCACTTCAGCGGTGGTAATTTTTAACGTGTCGGACGGCTGATTCGAACTAGGAACATTCCGGTATCAAGACCGCGCCGCTATCCGTTCGGCCACCGCTGCCACGTCATGTGGTAAATGTACTTGTATCCATAGAGCTTCCACACCATCTATACCTAGGTCTTTTCTAATTTTTGCAGGGATATGATCCTGAATGTAAAATGCCGTCCTTCCTCCATTTTCATCTCTATCTAATCTAATTATGTTGTATCCTTGAACAGCCAACTCAGAATCCTGTATTTTTTTATATCTAAGTGTGTTTCTGTGATTGCCATTACATTAATATTATTTTCGTTCAGAATAGAGCACAGTTCAGTAACCTTATTTCTTAGACTACATATATTTAAATGTGCAAACCGTAATCCTTTTTTTGGTAATTTAATAGACATTTTGAAAAACTGAAAATTAAGAAAAACAATGAATACAATTACAAATAAAAACTCAAAAATTAAAACCAGAAGATTCTGTCAGTGATGATATTCATGTCCCTTACTCAAACTTTCTCAGTTCATCCAGCTGTCTGACTACTAACACCTTAGCTTGCTCTCTCTCCATTCAATTTAATAAGTACCTTACAATTTGCAGTCCAGGTTACCTGGATCTTGCCTTTCTTTTTGAGGAATCTTGCTTTCCTAGCAATTTCCCCATTCTTCTTTGTCAGGTGCTCATTAAGATATACATTGGTATAAGATATACATTTCCCTGTCGCAACAGCTCCATCTTGTGCTTCCTGCTGAAGAACCTTAGTATGACAGATGGATTATCATTTTGATTGACTCGTCTGGATTGCCCTTCCACATCTGCTTGCCCTCCTGCGAGGCAGGGGATGACAAGCCTCAATATTATGTCTGTCTATTATAATGTCCTGAGAGTGGAGAAACGCCACAACCTCCTCCTCCACTGTGACTCTCTCCTCCTCACTGGGCTCCATTGCATGTCCAATGGCCTGGGCAGCAGCCTTAGCATAGGTCTTCGGTCTAATGTTCAGTCCAGAGACAATAATATCATTAAGTCTCGAGTACTGCTCTAGCTCATCAACCCTGTTTTCCAGTGTGTCAATCCTGTCATTTTGTTGTGCCATCTGTTTAACCAAGCCATTTATGACCTCTTGTTGGTTAGATATTTTATCAATAGTATTTGAGAGTAGACTAATAGTCTCCCTCAATTCACTCACCTCCACATAGAGTTGTTTCAGAGTCATTTTAGCAGATCTACTGTATATGTAGTGTACAGCAGATGGTTACAAATTCCCCTATCCAGCCTACTCAGTTCTAGGCTGAAAACAAACCACACTGAGTAAAGCAATCTTAAAAGTTAAGTAAAGCTTATCTGGTGGTGACCTCCTGCAGACTAGGCCTTGGCCTTGCTTGGATGGTAGTGGAGGTAGTTTGGCTGGTCAGCGGGCTTCTCCAAAGGTCCAGGCCTGCCTGGGTGGTAGCTGAAGTGGAGGTAGCCTGGCTGGTTAGCTGAGCTGCTCCAGAGGCCTGTACATGACCTTGATGGTAACTGAAGTGGAGGTTGCTTGGTCGCTGTTGATGGCACGAGAGAGAGAGAGAGAGAGAGAGAGAGAGAGAAAGAGAGAGAGAGTAGTTTGATCCCCAAATTGTACTGTACACCAATCAGTAGGTTCCAGACAGATAAGGGCGAACAAGATGGACTAAGACACAATGGGGGGGGGGGAGAGAGAGAGAGAGTGTGAGAGTGAGAGAGAGAGAGGTGAACACAAATCAATTTGTCTGCACACAGCACTATTTTTGCCTGCAGGGCTTTCAAGGATACATCTACTTACTTCATCCTGCACGCACGCACGCACGTACACACGCACGCACGTACGCACGCACGCACGCACGCACACACGTACGCACGTACACACGCACGCACGCACGTACACACGCACGCACGCACGTACACACGTACACACGTACACACGCACGCACGCACGCAAACTCAGAACGAACTTGTAGATGGGCTACTTTTTCATGCTTTAGTGCGACGGTTCATTTCATGAGAATTAAATTCCAATATAAATGTCTGGCTCCTTCCTTCCTTCCTTCCTCGCTCCCTCCCTCCCTCCCCTCCTCCTCCTCTCCCCTAGCAGTGAATATAGTGAACAATTGTGAAAATAGCAGAGCTGTTTTTTTTTTCAGAGGGCTTTGCTTATTAAAATACGCAAATCTGGAACCCCCTCGGCTCCTTGTGTGGCATATGTGGCATGCATCCATGCATGTCTGTGCATGCGTGTGCGTGTGTGCGTATTCACGTGCATCTCCCCCGTGTGTGTGTGTGTGTGTGTGTGTGTGTGTGTGTGTGTGTGTGTGTGTGTGTGTGTGTGTGTGTGTATTCACATGCATCTCCCTTGTGTACTAGTTATGTCTTCCACTGACAGGAGGTCTCATATCGTTGCTGTGGGACAGAAACCTCCTAACTCCAGATTACAGATGTCCCGATACTGTATCGGTATCGGCCCTTATTTGTCATATCGGGTCATATCGGTATGGGTGAATATGCCAGTCTAACCACCGATCTGACACAGGGCTAAGGGGTTGACACTATGCCAGTCTAACCACCGATCTGACACAGGGCTAAGGGGTTGACACTATGCCAGTCTAACCACCGATCTGACACAGGGCTAAGGGGTTGACACTATGGCAGTCTAACCACCAATCTGACACAGGGCTAAGGGGTTGACACTATGCCAGTCTAACCACCGATCTGACACAGGGCTAAGGGGTTGACACTATGCCAGTCTAACCACCGATCTGACACAGGGCTAAGGGGTTGACACTATGGCAGTCTAACCACCGATCTGACACAGGGCTAAGGGGTTGACACTATGCCAGTCTAACCACCGATCTGACACAGGGCTAAGGGGTTGACACTATGGCACTCTAACCACCGATCTGACACAGGGCTAAGGGGTTGACACTATGGCAGTCTAACCACCGATCTGACACAGGGCTAAGGGGTTGACACTATGGCAGTCTAACCACCAATCTGACACAGGGCTAAGGGGTTGACACTATGGCAGTCTAACCACCAATCTGACACAGGGCTAAGGGGTTGACACTATGGCAGTCTAACCACCAATCTGACACAGGGCTAAGGGGTTGACACTATGGCAGTCTAACCACCGATCTGACACAGGGCTAAGGGGTTGACACTATGCCAGTCTAACCACCGATCTGACACAGGGCTAAGGGGTTGACACTATGGCAGTCTAACCACCGATCTGACACAGGGCTAAGGGGTTGACACTATGCCAGTCTAACCACCAATCTGACACAGGGCTAAGGGGTTGACACTATGGCAGTCTAACCACCGATCTGACACAGGGCTAAGGGGGTTGACACTATGGCAGTCTAACCACCGATCTGACACAGGGCTAAGGGGTTGACACTATGGCAGGTAAATACAATGTTGGGACATGTGGAGTTTGCTTTGGAGTTGCCCCAAACTGCAAGTGAACATTTGAGAGAGGAGTCTGCTATAAACACAACACGAGATATATAGCTAGAGATAGCTATAAACACAACACAAGATATATAGCTAGATAGCTAGTATAAACACAACATGAGATATATAGCTAGATAGCTATAAACACAACACGAGATATATAGCTAGATAGCTATAAACACAACATGATATATAGCTAGTTAGCTATAAACACAACACGAGATATATAGCTAGATAGCTATAAACACAACATGAGATATATAGCTAGATAGCTATAAACACAACACGAGATATATAGCTAGATAGCTAAAAAAACACAACATGAGATATATAGCTAGATAGCTATAAACACAACACAAGATATATAGCTAGATAGCTATAAACACAACACGAGATATATAGCTAGATAGCTATAAACACAACACGAGATATATACCTGTAGCTAGATAGCTATAAACACAACACAAGATATATAGCTAGAGATAGCTAAACACAACACGAGATATATAGCTAGATAGCTATAAACACAACACGAGATATATAGCCAGATAGCTATAAACACAACACGAGATATATAGCTAGATAGCTATAAACACAACACGAGATATATAGCTAGATAGCTATAAACACAACATGAGATATATAGCTAGATAGCTATAAACACAACATGAGATATATAGCTAGATAGCTATAAACACAACACGAGATATATAGCTAGATAGCTATAAACACAACATGAGATATATAGCTAGATAGCTATAAACACAACACAAGATATATAGCTAGATAGCTATAAACACAACACGAGATATATAGCTAGATAGCTATAAACACAACACGAGATATATACCTGTAGCTAGATAGCTATAAACACAACACAAGATATATAGCTAGAGATAGCTAAACACAACACGAGATATATAGCCAGATAGCTATAAACACAACACGAGATATATAGCTAGATAGCTACTGTATAAACACGAGATCACGACACTGGTATCGGTATTCTGTATCGGTATCGGCTAACACAGAAATTGTGGTATCGGGATCGGATCGGGAACGAAAAAGTAGGACATGCCTACTCCATAGTTTCACTGCGTGGGTTTTTTTTCTGTAAATGATCGTCCTACTGGATCGCACTATACACAACGTCACATGAAAGCGTGACGAGTCACGACGCTTTTCGCTTTCGTTTAGATCTTGTAGATCTGATACTTTTGATGGTTTTGGTAATTGAATCCTGAAAAGTAACAGTTTTGGACATATGAGCTTTCCACCTGACAGAGATACGCCCATGAGGGGTCGCACACGCACGCACGCACGCACGCACGCACACAGCAGGGACTGTGTGTTTCTTTTTTTTGGGGGGGGGGGTTAATTATGTGTTTTTTATGGCATAATTATTTTCCCCTAATAAGACCAAGAGCCTCCTGTGGACGAGACGCGCACGCACGCACGCACGCACGCTGTGCGTGTGTGTTTGTTTATGCACCGAGCGCTCCTCTGTGAAAACCATCCGTGCTCTATATGGATTAATTAAAAAAAAAAGAACATTTGTGAGGTGAGAGTGTAGTCTAGCCCAGGGGTTCTCAACCTGTGGGTCGCGACCCCTCGGGGTCCCCAAATTATGTTGTGGGGTCCCCAAATTATTATTATTTTTTTTCCCAACTGAATGGCTGGAAAATGGAAAATAATAGTTTACATACAGTAGTGCATGCATAAACTTTCCTTAATGATTATAGCCTAAACCCCTGGTCGGTCTCGGTCTCGGTCTCGGTCTCGGTCTCTCTCTCTCTCTCTCTCTCTCTCTCTCTCTCTCTCTCTCTCTCTCTCTCTCTCTCTCTCTCTCTCTCTCTCTCTCTCTCTCTCTCTCTCTCTCTCTCTCTCTCTCTCTCTCTCTCTCTCTCTCTCTCTCTCTCTCTCTCTCTCTCTCTCTCTCTCTCTCTCTCTCTCTCTCTCTCTCTCTCTCTCTCTCTCTCTCTCTCTCTCTCTCTCTCTCACGCTGATAGGTCACAGCAGGCCAAAACCCCTGGCCACGTTTGGCACTGCGATAATAAAAGTCAATCGATATCGACCTAGCCTCGGAAAGACGGAAACCCAGACATTTTTATTTCCAGGGGAGATAAAAAAAAGTCTCGGGCCGAGTCCACTTCATAGCGCAAACGTCGATCACTCTCTGCTGATTTCTGATCGGCTGCACCTTTGTTAAATTGACGCACACGTACACACACTCCTCTCTCTCTCTCTGTCGCTCTAATTAATTAGTCTCATGTTGGGCAGCTGTGTCTAGATTCTCCCGGCGGATCCTGCCGGGAGCTGCCGATGCCATAGAAAGCATATGGACCAAGGGGCCAGTGAGGCTATTCAACGTTGAGGCGCTCGGCCCTAGTGGTAGGAGGAGGGACTACAGGCGGACCCGTGGATTCATGACCGGGAAACCGCGTGCAGCTGGGCTTTAACATTGAGCGCTCGGTTGCACTTCCGCATTTGACCACCAACATTTGGTGGTCAAATGCGGAAGTAGACGTTCTGAGACGTTACTTCCGGCAGTCTTCCGGGTGCTTCAAAACGCCACTGAGCAACTTCCACTGACATGAATAGCTGGGGGGGCGGAGCTTCGCGCCAGTTAAGTCTCTATCCTTTTATATACTCTATGATATGGACCCCAGGCCAATATCGAACTGAATTACGCTTTTTCCGGCCCTATACCACAGGGGTTCTCAACGTTTTTGGCCGGGGACCCCCGGAAATGCTTTGGCAATGTCTCGGGACCCCCGCCCCGCCCCCTCCCGACCCCCAATATAAATTGACTGCTACAATAACCATAACCCATTTTGGGCGGGAACCCCTTTGTGTTTTAAGCATTGTTATAATTTAGCTATTGAAAAATAGCAGATCTACAAGCTACGAGCTTGTAGGTCTGCTATTTTAGAAAAATCGTGAAAATAAAATTTAAAAAACCCCCTTTTTTTTTTTTTTTAAATAATTTGGGGACCCCCTAAAATAATTTGGCTACCCCCCGAGGGGTCGCGACCCACGGGTTGAGAACCCCTGCTATACCATACGTACGTACTGTACACAAAAAGCCTTCTTCATCTTCAGGAGGCGGAGCCACTGTGGCTACACTGTGTGTTCTACTGGCTGGCTGCAGAACAAACTGAAACCTGCCAGCAGGATTTCACCAAAAGAAAGAAAGCAAGACGTAAGTAATAAAAGAGTGAGTGCACAGCAGGGCAGCTACGCACGCACGCACGCACGCACGCACGCACGCACGCACGCGCACACGCACAGAGAACACTATAGGCTCCATGCTGTGAGCCTTCCCACTGCTGGTGTCAGGAAGCCCTTCTAATCCGTCCACTCTGATTCCACATCACAGGGAAGCAGCGAGATTAGAGCGCGTGGGGGCGTCGCCACTTCTGTCTCACTATAGGTGACTCACACAGACGTGCACGCACACACACACACACACACACACACACACAGAGAGCAAGGCACGCTTCAAAGCAAGGCACGGTTCTGCTTGGTTTGTAATGCATGCGCACGAACGCGTACGCAAGAACGCGCACACACACACACACACACACACACACGCACACACACGCACACACACACACACACACACACACACACACACACACACACACAGCGGTTTTTAGGCCGTTTCTAAGTCTACAGTATTAACGTTTGAAAATGGGCGATCTAGAACAGAACGAAAATACATTGCATCGATGCAACTGGGACATATCCTCAGTGATGTATCCTGGTCATCGGGGTTTCGGGTATCGCGAACATCATACCCCTCACTCAGGCGACCCAGCCGGGGTGATCGAGTCCCGACTTACGTCCCAGTAGCTACCCTCGATCAGACCCACTAGGGAAAGACCAGGGCCACACAATCCGTTGGAACCACTCCGGAACTACTCTGCCGGGACTGAGAGGTACAATTCTGGCATGTGGAGGGACTAGGTTCTGTGGGTTGCCTCCTGTCCGGGCCCCTCCTACGTCTCACCAGGTCCACTCCTGCTCTCCAGGAGTACAGCGAGGACCAGTGCGTTGCACCAGACTCCCTACAATCTATCTACAAAACAATCTACGAGCTACAGTACGTATATAGAGGCTAGGTATAGAGGCCATGACACTACAAGTAGAATACCAGAGAACTCGCCAGTTTACCAAGTCGCCACGGCGAAAATTCTTCATCAATGTCTTCATTGTTATGCTAACATGCTGCCTTTATCGTTATGCTAACATGCTGTCTTCATCGTTATGCTAACATGCTGTCTTCATCGTTATGCTAACATGCTGCCTTCATCGTTATGCTAACATGCTGTCTTCATCGTTATGCTAACATGCTGTCTTCATCGTTATGCTAACATGCTGCCTTCATCGTTATGCTAACATGCTGTCTTCATCGTTATGCTAACATGCTGTCTTCATCGTTATGCTAACATGCTGCCTTCATCGTTATGCTAACATGCTGTCTTCATCGTTATGCCAACATGCTGTCTTCATCGTTATGCTAACATGCTGCCTTCATCGTTATGCTAACATGCTGTCTTCATCGTTATGCCAACATGCTGTCTTCAGGGAGAGTGACGCAGGGAGAGTGACGCAGGGAGAGTGACGCAGAGAGAGTGACGCAGAGAGAGTGACGCAGGGAGAGTGACGCAGAGACAGTGACGCAGAGAGAGTGACGCAGAGAGAGTGACGCAGAGAGAGTGACGCAGAGAGAGTGACGCAGGGAGAGTGACGCAGAGACAGTGACGCAGATGTATAAATGACCTTGACCAGTAAAAATGACCTTGACCAGTATAAATGACCTTCATAAGACTAGTAAATGACCTTGACCAGTATAAATGACCTTGACCAGTATGCCCTCCGAGACCATGGACTATAGCCTTTCGCTTTTCCGCGATTTTCACTTTTTTTTAAATCCTCCGAAATTGTAAAAAATGACATACTATAGTATGCCCTCCGACACCATGGACTATAGCCTGTCGCTTTTCCACGATTTTCACAATTTTTTTTAAATCCTCCGAAATCGTAAAAAATTACATACTATAGTATGCCCTCCGAGACCATGGACTATAGCCTGCGCTTTTTTTTTTGGACCAGTATAAATGGCCTCACTATTTCACTATATTTTATTACTATATTACAAAAAAGTCTCCATAAAAAATACTCTCTCTCTCTCGCTCTCTCTCTCTCTCTCTCTAAATGAAGGTGAAGTAAAAGTAAATTGAACTAAATCGCGGCGAGTTGGTAAACTGGCGAGTTCTCCGGATGCCCTACAGTTCTCCGGATGCCCTACAGTTCCCCGGATGCCCTACAGTTCCCCGGATGCCCTACAGTTCCCCGGATGCCCTACAGTTCCCCGGATGCCCTACAGTTCTCCGGATGCCCTACAGTTCCCCGGATGCCCTACAGTTCTCCGGATGCCCTACAGTTCCCCGGATGCCCTACAGTTCTCCGGATGCCCTACAGTTCTCCGGATGCCCTACAGTTCTCCGGATGCCCTACAGTTCCCCGGATGCCCTACAGTTCTCCGGATGCCCTACAGTTCCCCGGATGCCCTACAGTTCCCCGGATGCCCTACAGTTCTCCGGATGCCCTACAGTTCTCCGGATGCCCTACAGTTCTCCGGATGCCCTACAGTTCCCCGGATGCCCTACAGTTCTCCGGATGCCCTACAGTTCTCCGGATGCCCTACAGTTCTCCGGATGCCCTACAGTTCTCCGGATGCCCTACAGTTCTCCGGATGCCCTACAGTTCCCCGGATGCCCTACAGTTCTCCGGATGCCCTACAGTTCTCCGGATGCCCTACAGTTCTCCGGATGCCCTACAGTTCTCTGGATGCCCTACAGTTCTCCGGATGCCCTACAGTTCTCCGGATGCCCTACAGTACGTATAGAGTCCAAACCCGTATGAAAGGGAGAAAATATCCACTGGTGGTACAATTTTGAGGCATTAAAATACTTCACTTGAGTATTTCCGATGTCCTATACTTTAACTACTAGTTACATTGGAGACTTTCATTTTGATTAGAAAACAGGTCGTTTAGAGGAAGCAATCTGATTGGTTGAAACAGCCTTCTAGCCGCACTTCAAACCAGCATCATGGAACGGCTAATACAAAATAAAAATAAAAATTCAGCTGCTCTGTTCTCCCAGAGCGCAGCATATTCGGTGGCTAGGCTAGCTAGTTTCTTGGGACATTTGTGGTCGTATAGTGACTACATCTGTCATTAAAAGAATATGTTTATTCAGCGATCTTCTTAGTTTTAAGGGTAACTGTTGTACAATTGCAATATCGAGGGGGTGCTTTAACATCATTAATGCACTTCTGTGTTGCTCCTGCAGCATCGCATTTACAGAACAATGGACGCGTTTCAACACAACAGCTCTTCCTGTCCGCTTTGTGTCAAAACCAATTACAGGATGTGAGCTATAAATAGTTCCGTTCATGATGCAATCCACATGAATACAGTTTACTGTCATCACCTTGAGAGATATTAAACAATGGAGAAGCAGTGGAACTCCCGGTGGTGGAAACAAAGATCGTAAGCCTATAATTCCCTAAATGTTTCTTTTAAACATAAAACAACAATTTCTCTTGTGAGGATCAGGAAATTGTCTCTGAAATTCCATCGTACTTGTGGGGACCTCGCAAGTATATAAACGCGCGCGCGCACACACACACACACACACACACACACACACACACACACACACACACACACACACACACACACACACACACACACACACACACACACACACACACACACACACACACACACACACACACACACACACAGCGTGAACTGTGACTGCTGTGGGATCAGTGTGTGTGCCACGCAGTGTGTGTGTGTGTGTGTGTGTGTGTGTGTGTGTGTGTGTGTGTGTGTGTGTGTGTGTGTGTGTGTGTGTGTGCCACGCAGAGAAGAAAAGAGGGAGAGGACTTTACTCCCCGCGCTGATCCGAGAGCACCCTGCAGTGAGGCACTCTGGGTAATACAGCCAAGAGGATTGAGACAGCCACGCGTAGGCTGCTGTGATGGCGTGTATGTGCGTGCGTGCGTGCGTGCGTGCGTGCGTGCGTGCGTGCGTGCGTGCGTGCGTGCGTGCGTGCGTGCGTGCCAGTCGTGCGTGCGTGTGTGCGTGTGAGTGTGTGTGTGTGTGTGTGTGTGTGCGCGTCTGTGTGAGTGTGCGTGTAATCCGTGCATATGCTGCTGTGATGGTGATGCCAGCAGCATACAGTTACACAGCACGCCGGATTAGAGATCTCAGGCCCATTCTACTAGACGTCTAAATCCTATAACAGTTTCCTGAAGAACTTGTCTTTCTATATCAGCCGTGATCTAACTTGTCCTTGTCAAGGACCCCCAGAAGAACAAGGTCTAACTGGTCCTTGTCAAGGACCCCCAGAAGAACATGGTCTAACTTGTCCTTCATGTCAAGGACCCCCAGAAGAACATGGTCTAACTTGTCCTTGTCAAGGACCCCCAGAAGAACATGGTCTAACTTGTCCTTGTCAAGGACCCCCAGAAGAACATGGTCTAACTTGTCCTTCATGTCAAGGACCCCCAGAAGAACATGGTCTAACTGGTCCTTGTCAAGGACCCCCAGAAGAACATGGTCTAACTGGTCCTTGTCAAGGACCCCCAGAAGAACATGGTCTAACTTGTCCATGTCAAGGACCCCCAGAAGAACATGGTCTAACTTGTCCTTGTCAAGGACCCCCAGAAGAACATGGTCTAACTGGTCCTTCATGTCAAGGACCCCCAGAAGAACATGGTCTAACTGGTCCTTGTCAAGGACCCCCAGAAGAACATGATCTAACTGGTCCTTGTCAAGGACCCCCAGAAGAACATGGTCTAACTTGTCCTTCATGTCAAGGACCCCCAGAAGAACATGGTCTAACTGGTCCTTGTCAAGGACCCCCAGAAGAACATGGTCTAACTTGTCCATGTCAAGGACCCCCAGAAGAACATGGTCTAACTGGTCCTTCATGTCAAGGACCCCCAGAAGAACATGGTCTAACTTGTCCTTGTCAAGGACCCCCAGAAGAACATGATCTAACTGGTCCTTCATGTCAAGGACCCCCAGAAGAACATGGTCTAACTTGTCCTTGTCAAGGACCCCCAGAAGAACATGGTCTAACTTGTCCTTCATGTCAAGGACCCCCAGAAGAACATGGTCTAACTTGTCCTTGTCAAGGACCCCCAGAAGAACATGGTCTAACTTGTCCTTCATGTCAAGGACCCCCAGAAGAACATGGTCTAACTGGTCCTTGTCAAGGACCCCCAGAAGAACATGGTCTAACTGGTCCTTCATGTCAAGGACCCCCAGAAGAACATGGTCTAACTTGTCCTTGTCAAGGACCCCCAGAAGAACATGGTCTAACTTGTCCTTGTCAAGGACCCCCAGAAGAACATGGTCTAACTTGTCCTTGTCAAGGACCCCCAGAAGAACATGGTCTAACTGGTCCTTGTCAAGGACCCCCAGAAGAACATGGTCTAACTGGTCCTTCATGTCAAGGACCCCCAGAAGAACATGGTCTAACTTGTCCTTGTCAAGGACCCCCAGAAGAACATGGTCTAACTTGTCCTTGTCAAGGACCCCCAGAAGAACATGGTCTAACTGGTCCTTCATGTCAAGGACCCCCAGAAGAACATGGTCTAACTGGTCCTTGTCAAGGACCCCCAGAAGAACATGGTCTAACTTGTCCTTGTCAAGGACCCCCAGAAGAACATGGTCTAACTTGTCCTTCATGTCAAGGACCCCCAGAAGAACATGGTCTAACTTGTCCTTCATGTCAAGGACCCCCAGAAGAACATGGTCTAACTTGTCCTTCATGTCAAGGACCCCCAGAAGAACATGGTCTAACTTGTCCTTGTCAAGGACCCCCAGAAGAACATGGTCTAACTTGTCCTTGTCAAGGACCCCCAGAAGAACATGGTCTAACTGGTCCTTCATGTCAAGGACCCCCAGAAGAACATGGTCTAACTTGTTCTTGTCAAGGACCCCCAGAAGAACATGGTCTAACTTGTCCTTGTCAAGGACCCCCAGAAGAACATGGTCTAACTTGTCCTTGTCAAGGACCCCCAGAAGAACATGGTCTAACTGGTCCTTCATGTCAAGGACTCCCAGAAGAACATGGTCTAACTGGTCCTTGTCAAGGACCCCCAGAAGAACATGGTCTAACTTGTCCTTGTCAAGGACCCCCAGAAGAACATGGTCTAACTTGTCCTTGTCAAGGACCCCCAGAAGAACATGGTCTAACTGGTCCTTCATGTCAAGGACCCCCAGAAGAACATGGTCTAACTTGTCCTTGTCAAGGACCCCCAGAAGAACATGGTCTAACTTGTCCTTGTCAAGGACCCCCAGAAGAACATGATCTAACTTGTCCTTGTCAAGGACCCCCAGAAGAACATGATCTAACTTGTCCTTGTCAAGGACCCCCAGAAGAACATGGTCTAACTTGTCCTTCATGTCAAGGACCCCCAGAAGAACATGGTCTAACTGGTCCTTGTCAAGGACCCCCAGAAGAACATGATCTAACTGGTCCTTGTCAAGGACCCCCAGAAGAACATGATCTAACTTGTCCTTGTCAAGGACCCCCAGAAGAACATGGTCTAACTTGTCCTTGTCAAGGACCCCCAGAAGAACATGGTCTAACTGGTCCTTGTCAAGGACCCCCAGAAGAACATGGTCTAACTTGTCCTTGTCAAGGACCCCCAGAAGAACATGGTCTAACTTGTCCTTGTCAAGGACCCCCAGAAGAACATGGTCTAACTGGTCCTTGTCAAGGACCCCCAGAAGAACATGGTCTAACTTGTCCTTGTCAAGGACCCCCAGAAGAACATGGTCTAACTGGTCCTTGTCAAGGACCCCCAGAAGAACATGGTCTAACTTGTCCTTGTCAAGGACCCCCAGAAGAACATGGTCTAACTTGTCCTTGTCAAGGACCCCCAGAAGAACATGGTCTAACTTGTCCTTGTCAAGGACCCCCAGAAGAACATGGTCTAACTTGTCCTTGTCAAGGACCCCCAGAAGAACATGATCTAACTTGTCCTTGTCAAGGACCCCCAGAAGAACATGATCTAACTTGTCCTTGTCAAGGACCCCCAGAAGAACATGATCTAACTTGTCCTTGTCAAGGACCCCCAGAAGAACATGATCTAACTTGTCCTTGTCAAGGACCCCCAGAAGAACATGGTCTAACTTGTCCTTGTCAAGGACCCCCAGAAGAACATGATCTAACTTGTCCTTGTCAAGGACCCCCAGAAGAACATGGTCTAACTGGTCCTTCATGTCAAGGACTCCCAGAAGAACATGGTCTAACTGGTCCTTGTCAAGGACCCCCAGAAGAACATGGTCTAACTTGTCCTTGTCAAGGACCCCCAGAAGAACATGGTCTAACTTGTCCTTGTCAAGGACCCCCAGAAGAACATGGTCTAACTGGTCCTTCATGTCAAGGACCCCCAGAAGAACATGGTCTAACTTGTCCTTGTCAAGGACCCCCAGAAGAACATGGTCTAACTGGTCCTTGTCAAGGACCCCCAGAAGAACATGATCTAACTTGTCCTTGTCAAGGACCCCCAGAAGAACATGATCTAACTTGTCCTTGTCAAGGACCCCCAGAAGAACATGGTCTAACTGGTCCTTGTCAAGGACCCCCAGAAGAACATGGTCTAACTGGTCCTTGTCAAGGACCCCCAGAAGAACATGGTCTAACTTGTTCTTCATGTCAAGGACCCCCAGAAGAACATGGTCTAACTTGTCCTTGTCAAGGACCCCCAGAAGAACATGGTCTAACTGGTCCTTGTCAAGGACCCCCAGAAGAACATGGTCTAACTGGTCCTTGTCAAGGACCCCCAGAAGAACATGGTCTAACTTGTTCTTCATGTCAAGGACCCCCAGAAGAACATGGTCTAACTTGTCCTTGTCAAGGACCCCCAGAAGAACATGGTCTAACTGGTCCTTCATGTCAAGGACTCCCAGAAGAACATGGTCTAACTGGTCCTTGTCAAGGACCCCCAGAAGAACATGGTCTAACTTGTCCTTGTCAAGGACCCCCAGAAGAACATGGTCTAACTTGTCCTTGTCAAGGACCCCCAGAAGAACATGGTCTAACTGGTCCTTCATGTCAAGGACCCCCAGAAGAACATGGTCTAACTTGTCCTTGTCAAGGACCCCCAGAAGAACATGGTCTAACTTGTCCTTGTCAAGGACCCCCAGAAGAACATGGTCTAACTGGTCCTTCATGTCAAGGACTCCCAGAAGAACATGGTCTAACTGGTCCTTGTCAAGGACCCCCAGAAGAACATGGTCTAACTTGTCCTTGTCAAGGACCCCCAGAAGAACATGATCTAACTGGTCCTTGTCAAGGACCCCCAGAAGAACATGGTCTAACTTGTCCTTCATGTCAAGGACCCCCAGAAGAACATGATCTAACTGGTCCTTGTCAAGGACCCCCAGAAGAACATGGTCTAACTTGTCCTTCATGTCAAGGACCCCCAGAAGAACATGGTCTAACTTGTCCTTGTCAAGGACCCCCAGAAGAACATGGTCTAACTGGTCCTTGTCAAGGACCCCCAGAAGAACATGGTCTAACTTGTCCTTCATGTCAAGGACCCCCAGAAGAACATGGTCTAACTTGTCCTTGTCAAGGACCCCCAGAAGAACATGATCTAACTTGTCCTTCATGTCAAGGACCCTCAGAAGAACATGGTCTAACTTGTCCTTCATGTCAAGGACCCTCAGAAGAACATGGTCTAACTTGTCCTTCATGTCAAGGACCCTCAGAAGAACATGATCTAACTTGTCCTTCATGTCAAGGACCCTCAGAAGAACATGGTCTAACTTGTCCTTGTCAAGGACCCCCAGAAGAACATGGTCTAACTTGTCCTTCATGTCAAGGACCCCCAGAAGAACATGGTCTAACTTGTCCTTGTCAAGGACCCCCAGAAGAACATGGTCTAACTTGTCCTTGTCAAGGACCCCCAGAAGAACATGGTCTAACTTGTCCTTCATGTCAAGGACCCCCAGAAGAACATGGTCTAACTTGTCCTTGTCAAGGACCCCCAGAAGAACATGGTCTAACTTGTCCTTGTCAAGGACCCCCAGAAGAACATGGTCTAACTTGTCCTTGTCAAGGACCCCCAGAAGAACATGGTCTAACTTGTCCTTCATGTCAAGGACCCCCAGAAGAACATGGTCTAACTTGTCCTTGTCAAGGACCCCCAGAAGAACATGGTCTAACTTGTCCTTGTCAAGGACCCCCAGAAGAACATGGTCTAACTGGTCCTTGTCAAGGACCCCCAGAAGAACATGGTCTAACTGGTACTTGTCAAGGACCCCCAGAAGAAAATGGTCTAACTTGTCCTTGTCAAGGACCCCCAGAAGAACATGGTCTAACTTGTCCTTGTCAAGGACCCCCAGAAGAACATGGTCTAACTTGTCCTTGTCAAGGACCCCCAGAAGAACATGGTCTAACTTGTCCTTGTCAAGGACCCCCAGAAGAACATGGTCTAACTGGTCCTTCATGTCAAGGACCCCCAGAAGAACATGGTCTAACTTGTCCTTGTCAAGGACCCCCAGAAGAACATGGTCTAACTGGTCCTTGTCAAGGACCCCCAGAAGAACATGGTCTAACTTGTCCTTGTCAAGGACCCCCAGAAGAACATGGTCTAACTTGTCCTTGTCAAGGACCCCCAGAAGAACATGGTCTAACTGGTCCTTGTCAAGGACCCCCAGAAGAACATGGTCTAACTGGTCCTTCATGTCAAGGACCCCCAGAAGAACATGGTCTAACTTGTCCTTGTCAAGGACCCCCAGAAGAAAATGGTCTAACTTGTCCTTGTCAAGGACCCCCAGAAGAACATGGTCTAACTTGTCCTTGTCAAGGACCCCCAGAAGAACATGGTCTAACTTGTCCTTGTCAAGGACCCCCAGAAGAACATGGTCTAACTTGTCCTTGTCAAGGACCCCCAGAAGAACATGGTCTAACTTGTCCTTCATGTCAAGGACCCCCAGAAGAACATGGTCTAACTGGTCCTTGTCAAGGACCCCCAGAAGAACATGGTCTAACTTGTCCTTGTCAAGGACCCCCAGAAGAACATGGTCTAACTTGTCCTTGTCAAGGACCCCCAGAAGAACATGGTCTAACTTGTCCTTGTCAAGGACCCCCAGAAGAACATGGTCTAACTTGTCCTTCATGTCAAGGACCCCCAGAAGAACATGGTCTAACTGGTCCTTGTCAAGGACCCCCAGAAGAACATGGTCTAACTTGTCCATGTCAAGGACCCCCAGAAGAACATGGTCTAACTGGTCCTTCGTGTCAAGGACCCCCAGAAGAACATGGTCTAACTTGTCCTTCATGTCAAGGACCCCCAGAAGAACATGGTCTAACTGGTCCTTGTCAAGGACCCCCATAAGAACATGGTCTAACTTGTCCTTCATGTCAAGGACCCCCAGAAGAACATGGTCTAACTGGTCCTTGTCAAGGACCCCCAGAAGAACATGGTCTAACTTGTCCTTCATGTCAAGGACCCCCAGAAGAACATGGTCTAACTGGTCCTTGTCAAGGACCCCCAGAAGAACATGGTCTAACTTGTCCTTGTCAAGGACCCCCAGAAGAACATGGTCTAACTTGTCCTTGTCAAGGACCCCCAGAAGAACATGGTCTAACTTGTCCTTGTCAAGGACCCCCAGAAGAACATGGTCTAACTTGTCCTTCATGTCAAGGACCCCCAGAAGAACATGGTCTAACTGGTCCTTGTCAAGGACCCCCAGAAGAACATGGTCTAACTTGTCCATGTCAAGGACCCCCAGAAGAACATGGTCTAACTGGTCCTTCGTGTCAAGGACCCCCAGAAGAACATGGTCTAACTTGTCCTTGTCAAGGACCCCCAGAAGAACATGGTCTAACTTGTCCTTCATGTCAAGGACCCCCAGAAGAACATGGTCTAACTGGTCCTTGTCAAGGACCCCCAGAAGAACATGGTCTAACTTGTCCTTGTCAAGGACCCCCAGAAGAACATGGTCTAACTTGTCCTTGTCAAGGACCCCCAGAAGAACATGGTCTAACTGGTCCTTGTCAAGGACCCCCAGAAGAACATGGTCTAACTTGTCCTTCATGTCAAGGACCCCCAGAAGAACATGGTCTAACTGGTCCTTGTCAAGGACCCCCATAAGAACATGGTCTAACTTGTCCTTCATGTCAAGGACCCCCAGAAGAACATGGTCTAACTGGTCCTTGTCAAGGACCCCCATAAGAACATGGTCTAACTTGTCCTTGTCAAGGACCCCCAGAAGAACATGGTCTAACTGGTCCTTGTCAAGGACCCCCAGAAGAACATGGTCTAACTTGTCCTTCATGTCAAGGACCCCCAGAAGAACATGGTCTAACTGGTCCTTGTCAAGGACCCCCAGAAGAACATGGTCTAACTGGTCCTTGTCAAGGACCCCCAGAAGAACATGGTCTAACTTGTCCTTGTCAAGGACCCCCAGAAGAACATGGTCTAACTGGTCCTTGTCAAGGACCCCCAGAAGAACATGATCTAACTTGTCCATGTCAAGGACCCCCAGAAGAACATGGTCTAACTTGTCCTTGTCAAGGACCCCCAGAAGAACATGGTCTAACTTGTCCTTGTCAAGGACCCCCAGAAGAACATGGTCTAACTTGTCCTTGTCAAGGACCCCCAGAAGAACATGGTCTAACTTGTCCTTGTCAAGGACCCCCAGAAGAACATGGTCTAACTGGTCCTTGTCAAGGACCCCCAGAAGAACATGATCTAACTTGTCCATGTCAAGGACCCCCAGAAGAACATGGTCTAACTTGTCCTTGTCAAGGACCCCCAGAAGAACATGGTCTAACTTGTCCTTGTCAAGGACCCCCAGAAGAACATGGTCTAACTTGTCCTTGTCAAGGACCCCCAGAAGAACATGGTCTAACTTGTCCTTGTCAAGGACCCCCAGAAGAACATGGTCTAACTTGTCCTTGTCAAGGACCCCCAGAAGAACATGGTCTAACTTGTCCTTCATGTCAAGGACCCCCAGAAGAACATGGTCTAACTTGTCCTTCATGTCAAGGACCCCCAGAATAACATGATCTAACTTGTCCAGAAGAATATACATGGAACTATTCGGTACGTGGATTCACATATCAAATTAGTTTTGTTCCAGGGACCTCCCAGAAGCAAATATTTGTGCTAAAATAATTTAGCCTATACAGTATATTCAAAGATTTACAGTCAAAAAAAGCAGATCTACAAGCTCATAGCGCGGCACAAGACGACATCCTTGAAGAAAAACAAATACTCCCACCCCAAAATCTAATATAATTCATAAAAGGCAGCATTATGGTAAATATTATTAAATGTTTGATGTGCACAAAACAACTGCATGGCAAGATATTCATTAATGTTAACCCATTTAGAATACAATTCATTCATTCATTCGATTATACAAATGCCTTCTAAATTTAACCTCCATCTGATAATATGTTGTTCCAGGCACACCCCAAACGCAAAGATTTGAGTTAAAAACGTTCGCTCTGAAAGAATATATATTCAAAGATTTGCGCCACATTTTCGCGACTTTTCAAAAATAGCAGATCTACAAGCTCGTAGCGCGGCACTCGGTGCCGCGCTACGAGCTTGTAGATCTGCTGTTAACATAATGCTTAAAACACCAAAAGGGGTTCCTGCCCAGAATGGGTTAAATTAAAACGATTAGATTGTTATGTTACACTGATCCGCCATGTGGCAAACCCGCGGGAAAAGCAGAAAGAAAAGCAGGTAAAAAAAGATGTATTCTGGATCGAAGTGGATTCTTTTTATGTAACTATAATCTTCAAAATAACCTCACAGTACATCAGACTGACACACATAAGTAATTGAGTCAATATTTAGTGTTATAAAAAATGATTGTGTTGTGAATCAAAAGGACCGGCCAGGTCTTTGTCTGACAAATGACCTCTATATCGTTAATCAATTTTGTGATGCCCGGTACCAGATTCATAAAACTCAATTCAACATGTCCAGTGAGTGGTGCCTTCACTCAATTCAATTGATTGAAGTCAGAATCAGCCCCTCTGGAAATAAAGAGTGTCCAGATGCTGGTCTGGCATACCGATTAGAACGGGGTTTTTTTTAACAGTTTTTTCCAGGGAAATCACAGGACTTGAGACTTTCTGGAGTGGAATGTCTTGTGTGTGCGTGCGTGCGTGCGTGCGTGCGTGCGTGCGTGCGTGCGTGCGTGCGTGCGTGCGTGCGTGCGTGCGTGCGTGCGTGCGTGCGTGCGTGCGTGCGTGCGTGCGTGCGTGCGTGCGTGCGTAAATTAACGTCCTACTTGATCGCACGACAACGTCACACGAAAAGCATCAAAAGTAGCAGATCTACAAGCTCAAAACGCGCAGCGCCACGTTTTGAGATTCTAAATCTGCTACTTTTTTGCATTGTTTTTGTATTAGACTCCTGAAAAGCAACAGTTTAATGGACATGTGAGGTCTGCCGCCGACAGAGATGGTGAGGAGTGTGTAAAGTGCAGTTTGTGGAGAATGTGTGTGTATGTGCGTGCGTGTGTGTGCGTGTGTGTGCGTGGGCCGTGTAACAGCTGCAATGTTCTAGCACATTGTTGCAGGAGTGGATTAATTACACGATATACAAGTGAGAACATGTCCAGTGTGTGTGTGTGTGTGTGTGTGTGTGTGTGTGTGTGTGTGTGTGTGTGTGTGTGTGTGTGTGTGTGTGTGTGTCTGTCTGACAGCCCAGGAGCTTTGTGTGGTCATTTGAATGCTACAATGACACAGTACTATAGCGCCTCCTACTGGCAAAAAAAAATATGTTTTTGCCAAATTTGGCCCCGATACCTTTTTATAATTTTCCATCTTCTTTGTGGGACTATATCTTGCGCCACCTCTTAACCCTTATCCCTAAACTAATTTGCCATTTTTTACTATTTAAAAAAAAAATAGTTCAAATAGCCGGGGCGGCGGTGGCTCAGGGGTACAGTGGCCGGATGGAAGAGTGGCCGGATGGTAACCGCAAGGTTGCCAGTTCGAACCCTGTGGGCTCCCCCAGAGTTAGTGTTGAAGTGTCCTTGAGCAAGACAGTGAACCCCTAATTGCTACTGATGTGCTGGTTGGTGCCTTGCATGGTTTCCGCCGCAATTGGTGTGTGAATGTGTGTGTGAATGGGTGAATGTAATGCACAATCTATGTAAAGGTGTGTGAATGTAATGCACAATCTATGTAAAGGTGTGTGAATGGGTGAATGTAATGCACAATATATGTAAAGGTGTGTGAATGTGTGTGTGAATGTAATGCACAATCTATGTAAAGGTGTGTGAATGGGTGAATGTAATGCACAATCTATGTAAAGGTGTGTGAATGTGTGTGTGAATGGGTGAATGTAATGCACAATCTATGTAAAGGTGTGTGAATGTGTGTGTGAATGGGTGAATGCAATGCACAATTTATGTAAAGGTGTATGAATGTGTGTGTGAATGTAATGCACAATCTATGTAAAGGTGTATGAATGTGTGTGTGAATGGGTGAATGTAATGCACAATATATGTAAAGGTGTATGAATGTGTGTGTGAATGTAATGCACAATCTATGTAAAGGTGTGTGAATGTGTGTGTGAATGTAATGCACAATCCATGTAAAGGTGTGTGAATGGGTGTGTGGATGGGTGAATGTAATGCACAATGTAAAGCGCCTTGGATAAAGGCGCTATATAAATGCACCATTTACCATTTACCATTTACTTACAACGTGTAGATGTAGATCGGCTATTTTTAAATGTTTTAAAATAGTAAAACATGGCAAATAGGTTTAGGGATAAGGGGTGGCGCAAGATGGAGCCCCTAGTGTACAAGTCCTGGGGTTTTAAAAAAAGGTCCTCAGGACTACTTTGTTGTGTGTTATCCTTTTAGCCTTTATGTCTGACTATACATCGTGCTGTTTATATTTCTAACTAATAAAGCGTTCGTTCAATCAATCAATCAATCAATCAATCAATCAATCAGTCTGCACAATTTGGTTAAGACAGTGGTTCTCATACTGGGGTCCGGGGACCCCTTGGGGGTCCTTGAGAAGGGGCCTCCCCAGCTAAAATGGGTTATAATATAGCATTGAAATCAGTTCAACCATGTCAGACCAAGTGGGTCAGAAGCTGGGTTATAGTCCCTGGACATTTAGCAGTGTCCAGCAGACAGGACAGAAGGACATTTAGCAGTGTCCAGCAGACAGGACAGAAGAACCTTTAGCAGTGTCCAGCAGACAGGACAGAAGGACATTTAGCAGTGTCCAGCAGACAGGACAGAAGGACATTTAGCAGTGTCCAGCAGACAGGACAGAAGGACATTTAGCAGTGTCCAGCAGACAGGACAGAAGGACATTTAGCAGTGTCCAGCAGACAGGACAGAAGGACATTTAGCAGTGTCCAGCAGACAGGACAGAAGGACATTTAGCAGTGTCCAGCAGACAGGACAGAAGGACATTTAGCAGTGTCCAGCAGACAGGACAGAAGGACATTTAGCAGTGTCCAGCAGACAGGACAGAAGAACATTTTATTTCGGATGCTCGGGTGCAGTGTTGATTTCGTCGACTAAAACTAAGACGAAAAATGTTCGTCGACTACCTTTTTTCACTGACTTAAACTACATGGAAACTAAATGAAAACTAAGCTATGATGAAGACCCCCAGGAATGCGCCCAGGGGGCCGGGCCGGTTCCGGCATGTCGCCCTGCATCCGAAACGGTTGAGAAATGACAGAGTTACTGTGTGCCGGTCCCTCTACTGTACTGTACTGTCACTGTACTGTATTGGCACACCCGAAAACATCATATATACAGTTAATATGTGCGTGAGTGTTTGTGTGTGTGTGTTAGGTTGCGCACAGGTGGTGAAAAACAACCATGCTGTTTTCGTGCTCATACACAGCCAGCCAGCCACCCACCCACCCACACACACAACTCCGTAAGGGAGTGGTTGCACCACTAAAAAAAAAAAAAAACCACCTCGGTGCATCAGGCTTTGTCGGGAGTCTATATGCGAACACAATACAATACAATAGCCCCCGCGTTCAGGAGAGGAAGGCCGGGAGGGGGGCGGGGGTCTTAGGATCAGGAGAGGAAGGCCGGGAGGGGGGCGGGGGTCTTAGGATCAGGAGAGGAAGGCCGGGAGGGGGGCGGGGGTCTTAGGATCAGGAGAGGAAGGCCGGGAGGGGGGCGGGGGTCTTAGGATCAGGAGAGGAAGGCCGGGAGGGGGGCGGGGGTCTTAGGATCAGGAGAGGAAGGCCGGGAGGGGGGCGGGGGTCTTAGGATCAGGAGAGGAAGGCCGGGAGGGGGGCGGGGGTCTTAGGATCAGGAGAGGAAGGCCGGGAGGGGGGCGGGGGTCTTAGGATCAGGAGAGGAAGGCCGGGAGGGGGGCGGGGGTCTTAGGATCAGGCCGGGAGGGGGGCGGGGGTCTTAGGATAAGGAGAGGAAGGCCGGGAGGGGGGCGGGGGTCTTAGGATCAGGAGAGGAAGGCCGGGAGGGGGGCGGGGGTCTTAGGATCAGGAGAGGAAGACCAGGAGGGGGGCGGGGGTCTTAGGATCAGGAGAGGAAGGCCGGGAGGGGGGCGGGGGTCTTAGGATCAGGATAGGAAGGCCGGGAGGGGGGCGGGGGTCTTAGGATCAGGAGAGGAAGACCAGGAGGGGGGCGGGGGTCTTAGGATCAGGAGAGGAAGGCCGGGAGGGGGGCGGGGGTCTTAGGATCAGGAGAGGAAGGCCGGGAGGGGGGCGGGGGTCTTAGGATCAGGAGAGGAAGGCCGGGAGGGGGGCGGGGGTCTTAGGATCAGGAGAGGAAGGCCGGGAGGGGGGCGGGGGTCTTAGGATCAGGAGAGGAAGGCCGGGAGGGGGGCGGGGGTCTTAGGATCAGGTCCCTTGCCAGGAGCTCTCTCTGTTTCGTCTCCCTCACAGCTTTCCAAGCATCTCCACGGAAATGGAAATGTGTGTCTGTGCTTTCTCCTCCCTGCTCTGGATGATGTGTGTCTGTGTGTGTTTTAAACATGAACACACCGGCCTGGCTTCTCTGCCATGGATACTAGACTAGAGTAGTGTCTGTGTGTTTTAAAGATGAACACTGTCCTGGAAGGAGAGAGAGAGAGAGCTACAGGGTGCTGGTTCTGCATGGAGCCATGTGTGTGACCCATAAGTCAGGGGGAGCCACTTACGTCCCTGGACACGACTCTCTGCAAAAACAAACGTGAGCTAACCCATTCAGCCATTTCTTAAAGCGTCGCTGAACTCTGGCAGAACTCTGCATGCAGGTGATAAAAGTCACACTTTTTTGCCCGTGAATGAATGGAAACTAAACAGATTATGGTCCTGTTATTGTGAAAAAGTTATGTGTGTGTGTGTGTGTGCGTGCGTGCTTGTGTGCGCAAGCGTGCGTACGCAAGCGTGCGTGCGTGCGTGCGTGCGCATGCTTGAGTGTTTGTGTGTGTGTGTGCATGTTAAATGACCCTTAACGGAAGTTCTCAAGCGCAAACATCACAAAAACAAACCATAAAACTAGTGACAACGATGCTGCCAGTAGACAACGCTGGTGTAAATAATTATGTAGCAGTTAAAAAAACAACATTAAAGCAACACTATTCAAAAACCATCAGGCCAGAGTTTATTTTAGTGTTGCCAGAGTTTGTGAGGGAAATAAGCCACCAGGTCTAGGAAAACAAGCCCAAAAGAAGCGACTATAATATACTGTAGGCCGCATTAGACCTGTAAAGTGTAAACATGTGTATAATATTATATTATATATATTATATTATCTATTTGAAAATAGCTGATCTACAAGCGTGAGCCTGTCCCTTTGTGTGGTCGCTCCTCCGGGACCACACAGCTGTGTGGTCGCTCCTCCGGGACCACACAGCTGTGCCGATAGAATATAGTCTACTTCTGGGGAGGGGGATGATGATGTCCACGGCAGAAGTGAGCCCTCCGGCCTGATTCATGCATTTTGATGTGTAACGTCCAACGGTTGGTTCCAACCGCAGGTCTCTGGGACCGTTCCAGCGGGGAGGAGTGGACACTCGGCCTGTGTCTCGGGGAAGGTCATGTTTATCCATGGAGGAGGATGGAACATTGTGAATGGATGCACACAATAAAATAGCCCCCCTAGTGTCTGTGTGTTTTAAACATGAACACACCGGCCTGGCTTCTCTGCTGTGGATACTAGAGTAGTGTCTTGTGTGTTTTAAACATGAACACACTGGCCTGGAAGGAGAGAGCTGGTTCTGCATGGAGGAGCCATATATGTGTGACCCATTAAGTAAGGAGGAGTCTATCTCCTGCTGCCACTTATGTCCCTGGACAGAGCTACAGTCCCTGCTACAGAGCTGACAATGAGGTTATATCTTCCCTTCTTCTCTGGAGTCCTGCCTCAAACCAGACCAGAGGTAGTAAACTGTGGTTCCTTGATGTCATCGCTAGTAGGGACACATGCATCAGTAAGCGGTCGAAAAATGATGATGATGATCTCCTGTTGCCACTTACGTCCATGGACATGACTCTAGTAGAGCTGCAAAAACAAACATGAGTCAAACGATTTAGCCATTTCTTAAAGCGTTGCTGAACTTTGGCAGAACCCTGCTGCAGGTGAAACTAAACATATTCTGGTCCTGTTATCGTGAAAAAGTTATATGTGTTATAAGAGTTCAGGACAAAAAGACTGTATAGGAGAGGCTATAGCGCCCCTATATAAAGAGAGAGAGAGAGAGAGAGAGAGAGAGAGAGAGAGAGAGAGAGAGAGAGAGAGAGAGAGAGAGAGCGAGAGAGAGAGAGCGAGAGAGAGAGAGAGAGAGAGAGAGACAGTCTTGGCTGCATGGGGTGCTCCCTTGGTGCGCTGCCAGGCAGAAACACAGTGAAGTGACACATTGAGAAGTCACTGACATTTCACAGTACAGGAAAGCCCTCAGTGTTAATAAAACAATAAAGAAGCACGCATGGAGAAATTAATTAAACAATACACGGAGACATGAATTAATCCATTCTGGGCGGGAACCCCTTTTGGTGTTTTAAGCATTATGTTGTACTTTAGCTGTTGAAAAATAGCAGATCTACAAGCTCATAGCGCGGCACCGAGTCTGGTGCCTCGCGATAGGTCTGCTATTTTTTAAAAATCGTGAAAATGTGGCGCTAATCTTTGAATATATATTCTTTCAGAGCGAACGTTTTTAACTCAAATATTTTGTTCCTGCATATTTTCGTATGGGGGTCGGCGGCCAATTACATATCATTTTTGGGGTCCTTGACATGAAAATGAAACATGGGGTTTTTCAGAAAACTGTCAGGATTTAGAAGATATTGTAGAATGGTCCTCAGGTCTAAAGGGGTTAAACAGAATGAAGTGTGCCGTACGGTATGGGGTGTCATGACATTCACGAGAGGAGATGGAGAGGAAGACAAACTGCAGACACACATTATATACTGCCAATGGCCAGAGGTGGGGGAAGTACTGTGTTTTACTTTAGTAAAAGTATCAATACTGCTACATGTAGAAATACTCTGATACAAGTAAAAATCACACCCGTGTGAACTGAGTGGTGCAAGGTCTTATATAGCCTGATCAGCTGTGGTCTGACGTAATGTCAGTGACCATAGTAACCATGCTCATTCTTTTGCGGGACAGGTACACACACACACACACACACACACACACACACACACACACACACACACACACACACACACACACACACACACACACACACACACACACACACACACACACACACACACACACACACACACACACACACACACACACAGGTACTAACAAAGCCAGTTGTTGGAGTGGTTTGCACCACTCAAAAGATTCTTCAAAAATAGCAGATTGCTTGGTTTCTCCAAATAAATCATAACCTATTTTTGAGTGGTGTAAACCACTCCTACAACTGGCTTTGTTAGTCTGTCTGTCTGTGCTCAAAAAATGAGCATGGTTGATGCTGATTGGTTGATGCCGATTTCATTACGTCAGACATTACGTCAGACCACAGCTGATCAGTCTATATAAGACCTTACACCACTCAGTTCACACGGGTGTGATTTTTTATATATACTATAACAACGCGTTGTGCTGCGACGCGCTGTGAGCTTGTAGATCGGCTATTTTCAGCAAGTGTAAAAACAGTCATTACGACGGCATCAAGGCCCGTCAAAATACATTTTAGTCGACTAAATCAACTGTAGATTTAGTGGACTAAAACCTTATGATATTTAGTCGACTAAAACTAGACTAACACTAAGACATTCCAGGTGACAAAAATGTGACTAAAACTAAATTAAAACTATTTCAAGAGACTAATGACTAAAACTAGACTAACACTAAGACATTCCATGTGACTAAAATGTGACTAAAACTAAATGAAAACTATTTCAAGCGACTAATGACTAAAACCAAAAACGAAATGTGCTGCCAAAAACAACCCAACACAACTGTACCGTATACAATTACAACTAGACCGGTGTCTGTCGGGCAACGGCCTATTTGGGAACGATGCAGGTTGGGAAACATGAAAATGGGGAAAGCATACCCCACCCATACCCTAGTATGCAATACCCGTTACATCCGTTGTCAAATAGCAGCAGTGGTATAAACGTCTGTGGATAATGGTGGAGAATGTCTGAAGAAGAGAAGAGTGCTTCTGACTGAAGAAGAGTGCTTCTGACTGAAGAAGAGTGCTTCTGACTGAAGAAGAGTGCTTCTGACTGAAGAAGAGTGCTTCTGACTGAAGAAGAGTGCTTCTGACTGAAGAAGAGTGCTTCTGACTGAAGAAGAGTGCTTCTGACTGTGAAGAGTGCTTCAGACTGTGAAAAGAAGAGTGCTTCTGACTGAAGAAGAGTGCTTCTGACTGTGAAGAGTGCTTCAGACTGTGAAAAGAAGAGTGCTTCAGACTGTGAAAAGAAGAAGAGTGCTTCTGACTGTGAAAAGAAGAGTGCTTCTGACTGTGAAAAGAAGAGTGCTTCTGACTGTGAAAAGAAGAGTGCTTCTGACTGTGAAAAGAAGAGTGCTTCTGACTGTGAAAAGAAGAGTGCTTCTGACTGTGAAAAGAAGAGTGCTTCTGACTGTGAAAAGAAGAGTGCTTCTGACTGTGAAAAGAAGAGTGCTTCTGACTGTGAAAAGAAGAGTGCTTCTGACTGTGAAAAGAAGAGTGCTTCTGACTGTGAAAAGAAGAGTGCTTCTGACTGTGAAAAGAAGAGTGCTTCTGACTGTGAAAAGAAGAGTGCTTCTGACTGTGAAAAGAAGAGTGCTTCTGACTGTGAAAAGAAGAGTGCTTCTGACTGTGAAAAGAAGAGTGCTTCTGACTGTGAAAAGAAGAGTGCTTCTGACTGTGAAAAGAAGAGTGCTTCTGACTGTGAAAAGAAGAGTGCTTCTGACTGTGAAAAGAAGAGTGCTTCTGACTGTGAAAAGAAGAGTGCTTCTGACTGTGAAAAGAAGAGTGCTTCTGACTGTGAAAAGAAGAGTGCTTCTGACTGTGAAAAGAAGAGTGCTTCTGACTGTGAAAAGTGGACTGACTGTGTAATAAAATGGCAGGTGTGGGGTTGGTTGCGGTGGTGAGGTGGAACGTGTGTGGAATTTGAAGTCGGTGGGGCGAACGGTTCTCGAGTTACGTGGATTACAGGCGTACGTACGTACAGACATACGTACGTACATGTATGTTGTATACGTACACATGTAGTGATTTGGTGCATTTATTGTAAGATAATCCAAATCTACAATAATTAAAGTAACTAGTAACTATAAAGTGTATTATAGTGGAGTAAAAGTATGATATTTGCCTCTGGGATGTAGTGGAAGTACAAGTAAAAGTATACAGACATTTGGAAATACCCCTGCAGTACTTCATGAGTAAAAGGACTATTATTTCCTATTTACTGGTAAACACAGCTCACTTATCTGCTCTATTCCTCGGGGGCTGGCAGACTGCACTCCTCTTATCCGCTGGCTTTTTATTGGATGTCACAGCGAGACTCTGCATGCGACGGCCATTCTCTCCCCGTCCCTCCTAGTAAGTTTATCAGCTTAACACATTCTGGGCGGGAACCCCTGTTGGTGTTTTAAGCGTTATGTTATGCTTTAGCTGTTGAAAAATAGAAGATCTACAAGCTCATAGTGCGGCACCGAGTGCCGCGCTACGAGCTTGTATGTCTGCTATTTTTTGAAAAATGGTGAAAATGTGGCGCAAATCTTTGAATATATATTATTTCAGAGCGAACGTTTTAAACTCAAATCTTTGCGCCTGGAACAACATATTTTCAGATGGGGGTCGGCGGCCGATTACATATAATATTTGGGGTTCCTTGACATGAAAAACTTTGAGAACCACCGACATAGAAACATGAGGTTTTTCAGAAAACCGTCAGGATTTAGAAGACATTTTGTAGAATCGTCTTCAGGTCGAAATGGGTTAATTAAAATGGGGCTGCCAGATGGCAGCGAGTGGCCGTTGCCCGTCTTGCTTCTGGGCTGAAGCGCCGTGTGTCTGCCGGTAAATGCCCCCCCCCCCCCCGGCCCCGCTACAACGTTATTCGTTAACTTTTCACATGCCACTATATTTACTCCTGCGCTCTACGCCTCCCTTGCCGGGGATTCCAATCTAATGGTTCTCTCAGAGGCCTGTAAAGGAAGGGTTGTCCGCACACTGTCTCTGCTCCCTGCAGGTCATTTGTAAGTGGTGCAACCACTTCCTTAAGTGACTATGTGTGTGGGTGGATGGGTGGCTGGGTGGGTGGCTGGCTGGCTGGGTGCGTCTGAGCACGAAAACAGCATGGTTGTTTTTCACCACCTGTGCGCAACCTAACACACACACAAACACACACGCACATATTAACTGTATATGATTTTGGGTGTGCCAGTATAGTACAGTGACAGTACAGTACAGTATAGAGGGTACAGTAGAGGGACCCCCACACGGTAACTCTGTCATTTCTCAACCGTTTCGGACGGGGGGCGGCTCACCGGAATCGGGCGGGCACCCTGGGTGCGTTCCTGTGGGTCTGGAACTCCCCCCCCCCCCCCCCCGGGGACCCCTACGCGGAGTTGCACCACTTACTTCACACGGGTGTGATTTTATTTAGTACAACGTTTCGACCCTGACGAAGACCAGTAAGGGTCGAAACGTTGTACTAAATACAAATTTCCTGGGAGCTGCAGAGACACAGTGTGCGGACAACCCTTCCTTTTCATTGTAGGTATATTTTTGTCCAGCACCTTTACAATTTCTGGAGATGTGCGTGCTTCCTGTTGGATCCTTTCTCTCGGAGGCCTGGCCATGCCAATAATGTTTTTAGATTATTTTGTGTTTGTTTTTTCTTAATATTTTAACAGAATTGTTGAAATCTATGGGGTATTATTATTGCGGTTATTATTAGTACCATTATTGTTATTATTTGATTTATTTTGTGATTATATATATATTTGTTTCTTTTCATCTATGCTTGCATACACTCAGTCAGCATGCACTGTTACAATGGAATATATAGACTGTATGGACACTTATGGCCGCAGACCCTGGAATGGGAGGGGGGAGGGGAGGGGAGGGTGGCGGGTTATATGTATGTATACACAGACATAAAAATCACACCTGTGTGAACTGAGTGGTGTAAGGCACGGGTTATCAACCGGTGGGTCGCGACCCCTCGGGGGGTCGCCAAATTATTTTAGGGGGTCCCCAAATTATTAAAAAAAAAAAAAAGATTTATTTTGTATTTATTTTTTAAGGATTTTTCAAAAATAGCAGACCTACAAGCTCGTAGCGCGCCACTCGGTGGCGCGCTACGAGCTTGTAGATCTGCTATTTTTAAATAGCTAAATTATAACAATGGTTAAAACACCAAAAGGGGTTCCCGCCCAAAATGGGTTAAGGTTATTGTAGCAGTCAATTTATATTGGGGGTCGGGAGGGGGCGGGGCAGGGGTCCCGAGACGTTGCCAAAGCATTTCCGGGGGTCCCCGGCCAAAAACGTTGAGAACCCCTGGTGTAAGGTATTATGTGGTCTGATGTAATGTCTGACGTAATGAAATCAGTATCAACCAATCAGCATCAACCATGCTCATTTTGTCTGCACAGACAGACAGACAGACTAACAAAGCCAGTTGTAGGAGTGGTTTACACCACTCAAAAAGGGGGTAAAAATGGCATGAGAATAACTGTAAAAAACCCAGAGAGGGGAGAGTTAAATGCATGGCAGAGATGCAAAGTGTGATCAAGAAGGATTTACAACAACAACACGCACAGACCCGTGTGAAGTGAGAGGCGCTCTTATCATCGTACATCATCATGACATAAAATAGACATGCGGGGCTCCATCTTGCGCCACCCCTTACCCCTCATCCCTAAACTTATTTGCCATTTTTGAGTGGTGTAAACCACTCCTACAACTGGCTTTGTTAGTGCAGAAAAAATGAGCATGGTTGCTACGGTCACCCAGTTCATCCGAGGGTGATTTCCACTCCTACAGCTGGCTTTGTTAGTCTGTGCAGAAAAAATGAGCATGGTTGCTACGGTCACCCAGTTCATCCGGGTGTGATTTCATTACGTCAGACATTACGTCAGACCACAGCTGATCAGTCTATATAAGACCTTACACCACTCAGTTCACACGGGTGTGATATTTTTTACTATTTTAAAACATTTCAAAATATTGCAACTAGCCAATCTACATCAACACGTTGTTAGCCTGTAGATCGGCTATTTGTACTATTTTAAAATGTTTTAAAATAGTAAAAAATGGCAATTAAGTTTAGGGATAAGGGGTAAGGGGTGGCGCAAGATATAAGGCTATATTTGCTCAGACACTATGACGTAAAACTGTCCATTCATTGTCGATGGGAATGTAATGTTTGTGTAGGACAAACACTAAAAGCTGGACATAGGAGGGGCTATACAGCGCCCCTAAAAAACAAAAAAAACATTAGTACTCGGAAAGTGTCTGTGTGTGCGTGCGTGTATGCGTGCGTGCGTGCACGTGAGAGTGTGTATGCGTGCGTGTAAGCGTGCATGTGAGAGTGTGTGTGCGCGTGCGTGCGTGTGAGAGTGTGTGTGCGACTGTACAGCGGGGAAACATATTCATTAATTGAATTATAAAATCAATTGCTACAGTGCTGCTGGTCAGAGTGATGTTGATGTGGAGCCAAAGGGGGATTTTTATGGTCTGGGAGAACGCTGACAGAGCATCCACTCCCCCCCCGACACAGCATCCATGAACCACTCCGCTCTTCTGCCCGTGCTTTCCCCAAATGGGGGTTTTCTCTCTCTCTCTCTCTCTCTCGCTCTCTCTCTCTCTCTCTCTTGTATCGTTTTATTTTACATGTACGTAATGAATGATTTACAATACAATAAATAGGCTAAAACAAAATTCATTGCACTTGAATGAAATTAAATTACCCATACACTGTATATACTTCCACATTAAAAGGACCACTTCACCACTTTTCAACATGAAGCAAAATGGGCAATAGGCCTATCTCACAGCCCACTTTCCACGCCCACTTCCGGTAGATGGTGTCATTTAACATTAGGCATTTACACTTTTTTTCTCTAGAGAATCTAAGTACATTTCCTAATGTTAAAATGTCAAAGACCGATAATAATATGAAGAAAACCAAATGGTATAACAACTCAAATAAGTAGAATAAACCTTACCTTTACAAAACGGTAGTTTGTGGCTTGTGAAAATACCTCTTTTAACATGGAAGCCTATATGGACCGGAAAAAAAATAACACCACTAGCTCTAAAAGGGGGCGTAAAAAGGGGGCGGGGAAATGCTGTGAGATAGGCCTATGTCTGTGTCTCATAGGAGGACTGTGGGCAGTTCCAGCAGGGGGAGTCGTTTACCAGGCTACTGTATGTCCTGCACCTCCCTGCATGTGTGCAGTACTGTCCGGGTGAACAAAGCCAAACACCACATCTGGAATGCCAGTATTGCCATATTCCAACGTCCTGATAACGGTTGATTTTGTGTATTTAATGCAGTGATAACATGTGAACCTATTGAACCCATACAGCCACCCTGTCACAACTCACATCCTACTATGAACCCATACAGCCACCCTGTCACAACTCACATCCTATATGAATCCATACAGCCACCCTGTCACAACTCACATCCTATATGAACCCATACAGCCACCCTGTCACAACTCACATCCTATATTAACCCATACAGCCACCCTGTCACAACTCACATCCTACAATGAACCCATACAGCCACCCTGTCACAACTCACATCCTACTATGAACCCATACAGCCACCCTGTCACAACTCACATCCTACAATGAACCCATACAGCCACCCTGTCACAACTCACATCCTACAATGAACCCATACAGCCACCCTGTCACAACTCACATCCTATATGAACCCATACAGCCACCCTGTCACAACTCACATCCTACAATGAACCCATACAGCCACCCTGTCACAACTCACATCCTACAATGAATTCATACAGCCACCCTGTCACAACTCACATCCTACAATGAACCCATACAGCCACCCTGTCACAACTCACATCCTACAATTAATTCATACAGCCACCCTGTCACAACTCATATCCTACTATGAACCCATGAAGCCAACCTGTCACAACTCACATCCTACTATGAACCCATACAGCCACCCTGTCACAACTCACATCCTACAATGAACCCATACAGCCACCCTGTCACAACTCACATCCTACAATGAACCCATACAGCCACCCTGTCACAACTCACATCCTACATGAACCCATACAGCCACCCTGTCACAACTCACATCCTACATGAACCCATACAGCCACCCTGTCACAACTCACATCCTATATGAACCCATACAGCCACCCTGTCACAACTCACATCATATATGAACCCATACAGCCACCCTGTCACAACTCACATCCTACTATGAACCCATACAACCACCCTGTCACAACTCACATCCTACAATGAACCCATACAGCCACCCTGTCACAACTCACATCCTATATGAACCCATACAGCCACCCTGTCACAACTCACATCCTACAATGAACCCATACAGCCAACCTGTCACAACTCACATCCTACTATGAACCCATACAGCCACCCTGTCACAACTCACATCCTACAATGAACCCATACAGCCACCCTGTCACAACTCACATCCTACAATGAATTCATACAGCCACCCTGTCACAACTCACATCCTATATGAACCCATACAGCCACCCTGTCACAACTCACATCCTACAATGAACCCATACAGCCACCCTGTCACAACTCACATCCTACAATGAATTCATACAGCCACCCTGTCACAACTCACATCCTACAATGAACCCATACAGCCACCCTGTCACAACTCACATCCTACAATGAATTCATACAGCCACCCTGTCACAACTCATATCCTACTATGAACCCATGAAGCCACCCTGTCACAACTCACATCCTACTATGAACCCATACAGCCACCCTGTCACAACTCACATCCTACAATGAACCCATACAGCCACCCTGTCACAACTCACATCCTATATGAACCCATACAGCCACCCTGTCACAACTCACATCCTATATGAACCCATACAGCCACCCTGTCACAACTCACATCCTACAATGAATCCATACAGCCACCCTGTCACAACTCATATCCTACAATGAACCCATACAGCCACCCTGTCACAACTCACATTCTATATGAACCCATACAGCCACCCTGTCACAACTCACATCCTACTATGAACCCATACAGCCACCCTGTCACAACTCACATCCTACAATGAATCCATACAGCCACCCTGTCACAACTCACATCCTATATGAACCCATACAGCCACCCTGTCACAACTCACATCCTACAATGAACCCATACAGCCACCCTGTCACAACTCACATCCTACAATGAACCCATACAGCCACCCTGTCACAACTCACATCCTATATGAACCCATACAGCCACCCTGTCACAACTCACATCCTACAATGAACCCATACAGCCACCCTGTCACAACTCACATCCTATATGAACCCATACAGCCACCCTGTCACAACTCACATCCTACAATGAACCCATACAGCCACCCTGTCACAACTCACATCCTACAATGAACCCATACAGCCAACGCACACAGAACAGATCGACGCCATGCAGTCTTCGATTCCAATTGAACATTTGGAGTTGAAGGCTGTCATGTCAGAGCCCAAAACCTCTACCTTGAACTTTAAATAAATAGCTTCAAGTGCCACATGCACATACAGAATACAGTACATAATGTAGAATGTACATACATGTACTGTTCCCTGTTACAACTCACTATACCTTCAACACCAGATACACAACACAACAAACTCTAGGTTCAGCCTTCAAATCCAGAGGCAGAAAAAACAGCCAGTGAACATATTTCATTGCCACCCACCTGTCATTGGGTCCCAAAATGACAGCAATAGTACAATGGCTTGAACCACATTAGTAACACACAGCATAACAACACAACCACATTAGTATAACACACAGCATAACAACACAACCACATTAGTATAACACACAGCATAACAACACAACCACAATAACACACAGCATAACAACACAACCACAATAACACACAGCATAACAACACAACCACATTAGTATAACACACAGCATAACAACACAACCACAATAACACACAGCATAACAACACAACCACAATAACACACAGCATAACAACACAACCACAATAACACACAGCATAACAACACAACCACATTAGTATAACACACAGCATAACAACACAACCACATTAGTATAACACACAGCAGCATAACAACACAACCACAATAACACACAGCATAACAACACAACCACATTAGTATAACACACAGCATAACAACACAACCACAATAACACACAGCATAACAACACAACCACATTAGTATAACACACAGCATAACAACACAACCACATTAGTATAACACACAGCATAACAACACAACCACAATAACACACAGCATAACAACACAACCACAATAACACACAGCATAACAACACAACCACAATAACACACAGCATAACAACACAACCACATTAGTATAACACACAGCATAACAACACAACCACAATAACACACAGCATAACAACACAACCACAATAACACACAGCATAACAACACAACCACATTAGTATAACACACAGCATAACAACACAACCACAATAACACACAGCATAACAACACAACCACAATAACACACAGCATAACAACACAACCACATTAGTATAACACACAGCATAACAACACAACCACAATAACACACAGCATAACAACACAACCACAATAACACACAGCATAACAACACAACCACATTAGTATAACACACAGCATAACAACACAACCACAATAACACACAGCATAACAACACAACCACAATAACACACAGCATAACAACACAACCACAATAACACACAGCATAACAACACAACCACAATAACACACAGCATAACAACACAACCACATTAGTATAACACACAGCATAACAACACAACCACAATAACACACAGCATAACAACACAACCACAATAACACACAGCATAACAACACAACCACAATAACACACAGCATAACAACACAACCACATTAGTATAACACACAGCATAACAACACAACCACAATAACACACAGCATAACAACACAACCACATTAGTATAACACACAGCATAACAACACAACCACATTAGTATAACACACAGCATAACAACACAACCACATTAGTATAACACACAGCATAACAACACAACCACAATAACACACAGCATAACAACACAACCACATTAGTATAACACACAGCATAACAACACAACCACATTAGTATAACACACAGCATAACAACACAACCACATTAGTATAACACACAGCATAACAACACAACCACAATAACACACAGCATAACAACACAACCACAATAACACACAGCATAACAACACAACCACAATAACACACAGCATAACAACACAACCACATTAGTATAACACACAGCAGCATAACAACACAACCACAATAACACACAGCATAACAACACAACCACAATAACACACAGCATAACAACACAACCACATTAGTATAACACACAGCATAACAACACAACCACAATAACACACAGCATAACAACACAACCACATTAGTATAACACACAGCATAACAACACAACCACAATAACACACAGCATAACAACACAACCACAATAACACACAGCATAACAACACAACCACATTAGTATAACACACAGCATAACAACACAACCACAATAACACACAGCATAACAACACAACCACAATAACACACAGCATAACAACACAACCACATTAGTATAACACACAGCATAACAACACAACCACAATAACACACAGCATAACAACACAACCACAATAACACACAGCATAACAACACAACCACATTAGTATAACACACAGCAGCATAACAACACAACCACAATAACACACAGCATAACAACACAACCACATTAGTATAACACACAGCATAACAACACAACCACAATAACACACAGCATAACAACACAACCACATTAGTATAACACACAGCATAACAACACAACCACATTAGTATAACACACAGCATAACAACACAACCACAATAACACACAGCATAACAACACAACCACATTAGTATAACACACAGCATAACAACACAACCACAATAACACACAGCATAACAACACAACCACATTAGTATAACACACAGCATAACAACACAACCACAATAACACACAGCATAACAACACAACCACAATAACACACAGCATAACAACACAACCACATTAGTATAACACAGCAGCATAACAACACAACCACAATAACACACAGCATAACAACACAACCACAATAACACACAGCATAACAACACAACCACATTAGTATAACACACAGCAGCATAACAACACAACCACAATAACACACAGCATAACAACACAACCACAATAACACACAGCATAACAACACAACCACATTAGTATAACACACAGCATAACAACACAACCACAATAACACACAGCATAACAACACAACCACAATAACACACAGCATAACAACACAACCACATTAGTATAACACACAGCAGACAACACAACCACAATAACACACAGCATAACAACACAACCACATTAGTATAACACACAGCATAACAACACAACCACAATAACACACAGCATAACAACACAACCACAATAACACACAGCATAACAACACAACCACAATAACACACAGCATAACAACACAACCACAATAACACACAGCATAACAACACAACCACATTAGTATAACACACAGCAGACAACACAACCACAATAACACACAGCATAACAACACAACCACAATAACACACAGCATAACAACACAACCACAATAACACACAGCATAACAACACAACCACAATAACACACAGCATAACAACACAACCACATTAGTATAACACACAGCATAACAACACAACCACAATAACACACAGCATAACAACACAACCACAATAACACACAGCATAACAACACAACCACAATAACACACAGCATAACAACACAACCACAATAACACACAGCATAACAACACAACCACAATAACACACAGCATAACAACACAACCACAATAACACACAGCATAACAACACAACCACATTAGTATAACACACAGCATAACAACACAACCACAATAACACACAGCATAACAACACAACCACATTAGTATAACACACAGCATAACAACACAACCACATTAGTATAACACACAGCATAACAACACAACCACATTAGTATAACACACAGCATAACAACACAACCACATTAGTATAACACACAGCATAACAACACAACCACATTAGTATAACACACAGCATAACAACACAACCACAATAACACACAGCATAACAACACAACCACAATAACACACAGCATAACAACACAACCACAATAACACACAGCATAACAACACAACCACATTAGTATAACACACAGCATAACAACACAACCACAATAACACACAGCATAACAACACAACCACATTAGTATAACACACAGCATAACAACACAACCACAATAACACACAGCATAACAACACAACCACATTAGTATAACACACAGCATAACAACACAACCACAATAACACACAGCATAACAACACAACCACATTAGTATAACACACAGCATAACAACACAACCACAATAACACACAGCATAACAACACAACCACAATAACACACAGCATAACAACACAACCACATTAGTATAACACACAGCATAACAACACAACCACAATAACACACAGCATAACAACACAACCACATTAGTATAACACACAGCATAACAACACAACCACAATGACACACAGCATAACAACACAACCACAATAACACACAGCATAACAACACAACCACAATAACACACAGCATAACAACACAACCACATTAGTATAACACACAGCATAACAACACAACCACATTAGTATAACACACAGCATAACAACACAACCACATTAGTATAACACACAGCAGCATAACAACACAACCACATTAGTATAACACACAGCAGCATAACAACACAACCACAATAACACACATCATAACAACACAACTACATTAGTATAACACACAGCATAACAACACAACCACATTAGTATAACACACAGCAGCATAACCACACAACCACATTAGTATAACACACAGCATCATAACAACACAACCACAATAACACACATCATAACAACACAACTACATTAGTATAACACACAGCATAACAACACAACTACATTAGTATAACACACAGCATAACAACACAACCACATTAGTATAACACACAGCAGCATAACAACACAACCACATTAGTATAACACACAGCATCATAACAACACAACCACATTAGTATAACACACAGCAGCATAACAACACAACCACATTAGTATAACACACAGCATCATAACAACACAACTACATTAGTATAACACACAGCATAACAACACAACTACATTAGTATAACACACAGCATAACAACACAACCACATTAGTATAACACACAGAACCACACAACCACAATAACACACAGCATAACAACACAACCACATTAGTATAACACACAGCAGCATAACAACACAACCACATTAGTATAACACACAGAACCACACAACCACAATAACACACAGCATAACAACACAACCACATTAGTATAACACACAGCAGCATAACAACACAACCACATTAGTATAACACACAGCAGCATAACAACACAACCACATTAGTATAACACACAGCAGCATAACAACACAACCACATTAGTATAACACACAGCAGCATAACAACACAACCACATTAGTATAACACACAGCAGCATAACAACACAACCACATTAGTATAACACACAGCAGCATAACAACACAACCACATTAGTATAACACACAGCAGCATAACAACACAACCACATTAGTATAACACACAGCAGCATAACAACACAAGGACATTAGTATAACACACAGCATAACAACACTACCACATTAGTATAACACACAGCAGCATAACAACACAACCACATTAGTATAACACACAGCAGCATAACAACACAAGGACATTAGTATAACACACAGCATAACAACACTACCACATTAGTATAACACACAGCAGCATAACAACACAACCACATTAGTATAACACACAGCAGCATAACAACACAAGGACATTAGTATAACACACAGCATAACAACACAACCACATTAGTATAACACACAGCAGCATAACAACACAAGGACATTAGTATAACACACAGCAGCATAACAACACAACCACATTAGTATAACACACAGCATAACAACACAACCACATTAGTATAACACACAGCATAACAACACAACCACATTAGTATAACACACAGCATAACAACACAACCACAATAACACACAGCATAACAACACAACCACATTAGTATAACACACAGCATAACAACACAACCACATTAGTATAACACACAGCATAACAACACAACCACAATAACACACAGCATAACAACACAACCACAATAACACACAGCATAACAACACAACCACAATAACACACAGCATAACAACACAACCACATTAGTATAACACACAGCATAACAACACAACCACATTAGTATAACACACAGCATAACAACACAACCACAATAACACACAGCATAACAACACAACCACAATAACACACAGCATAACAACACAACCACAATAACACACAGCATAACAACACAACCACATTAGTATAACACACAGCATAACAACACAACCACAATAACACACAGCATAACAACACAACCACAATAACACACAGCATAACAACACAACCACAATAACACACAGCATAACAACACAACCACAATAACACACAGCATAACAACACAACCACAATAACACACAGCATAACAACACAACCACAATAACACACAGCATAACAACACAACCACATTAGTATAACACACAGCATAACAACACAACCACAATAACACACAGCATAACAACACAACCACATTAGTATAACACACAGCATAACAACACAACCACATTAGTATAACACACAGCATAACAACACAACCACAATAACACACAGCATAACAACACAACCACAATAACACACAGCATAACAACACAACCACATTAGTATAACACACAGCATAACAACACAACCACAATAACACACAGCATAACAACACAACCACAATAACACACAGCATAACAACACAACCACAATAACACACAGCATAACAACACAACCACAATAACACACAGCATAACAACACAACCACAATAACACACAGCATAACAACACAACCACATTAGTATAACACACAGCATAACAACACAACCACATTAGTATAACACACAGCATAACAACACAACCACAATAACACACAGCATAACAACACAACCACATTAGTATAACACACAGCATAACAACACAACCACAATAACACACAGCATAACAACACAACCACAATAACACACAGCATAACAACACAACCACATTAGTATAACACACAGCATAACAACACAACCACATTAGTATAACACACAGCATAACAACACAACCACAATAACACACAGCATAACAACACAACCACAATAACACACAGCATAACAACACAACCACAATAACACACAGCATAACAACACAACCACAATAACACACAGCATAACAACACAACCACAATAACACACAGCATAACAACACAACCACAATAACACACAGCATAACAACACAACCACAATAACACACAGCATAACAACACAACCACAATAACACACAGCATAACAACACAACCACAATAACACACAGCATAACAACACAACCACAATAACACACAGCATAACAACACAACCACATTAGTATAACACACAGCATAACACAACCACAATAACACACAGCATAACAACACAACCACAATAACACACAGCATAACAACACAACCACATTAGTATAACACACAGCATAACAACACAACCACATTAGTATAACACACAGCATAACAACACAACCACAATAACACACAGCATAACAACACAACCACAATAACACACAGCATAACAACACAACCACATTAGTATAACACACAGCATAACAACACAACCACAATAACACACAGCATAACAACACAACCACAATAACACACAGCATAACAACACAACCACATTAGTATAACACACAGCATAACAACACAACCACAATAACACACAGCATAACAACACAACCACAATAACACACAGCATAACAACACAACCACAATAACACACAGCATAACAACACAACCACATTAGTATAACACACAGCATAACAACACAACCACAATAACACACAGCATAACAACACAACCACAATAACACACATCATAACAACACAACCACAATAACACACAGCATAACAACACAACCACATTAGTATAACACACAGCATAACAACACAACCACAATAACACACAGCATAACAACACAACCACATTAGTATAACACACAGCATAACAACACAACCACATTAGTATAACACACAGCATAACAACACAACCACATTAGTATAACACACAGCATAACAACACAACCACATTAGTATAACACACAGCAGCATAACAACACAACCACATTAGTATAACACACAGCATAACAACACAACCACAATAACACACAGCATAACAACACAACCACATTAGTATAACACACAGCATAACAACACAACCACAATAACACACAGCATAACAACACAACCACAATAACACACAGCATAACAACACAACCACAATAACACACAGCATAACAACACAACCACATTAGTATAACACACAGCAGCATAACAACACAACCACAATAACACACAGCATAACAACACAACCACATTAGTATAACACACAGCAGCATAACAACACAACCACATTAGTATAACACACAGCAGCATAACCACACAACCACAATAACACACAGCATAACAACACAAGCAGCAGCAGCAAATAAAAGGTTTCTCACCTTGAGTCGTCTTGTACTTGACTTCATCAGTGGTGTAAATATGGCCTCAGGCAACATGATCATGATCCGGAGAGCGCTGGTAATGGCAGGAACAACCTCTGAATGACAGAAAGAAAGAAAGAAAGAAAGAAAGAAAGAGGCAAATGAAACATGCACAATAAAAGATCTACGCCTAGAAACCTGACTATTGCAAATTGAGAGTCAATAGAAAAATCTGTACGCGAACACTTTGTTCCAATATCTCCCTCATGATTGACAAACAGTGATGGATTAATTTACTGAACTAACAATTAACGCACTGTGAAATATTTGTATAGTATATCTGAACCTCATAACTCCAAAATGTTCATTTTTCAGGACATGAAAAATATACATTTGTCAGGAAATATTATTTTTAAAAACAAAGCAATACAGTTGGTGTTGTGACTTTATATATTGTCAATTACTTCCATGAGAGGGGGAGAGGTGGTGGAGTTAGTTGCTTTAGCAGACATTTTGAGGGTCCAATGGAGTTAAGAGGTTTTGTCCAAAGCACTTTTTACTACTTTCCATTGGTTCAATATTTTCGAAACAATACACAGACGTAAAGGGTGTTCAATAGCACTGATTTATGAAAAAACAAACAGACGTAAAGGGTGTTCAATAGCACTGATTTATGAAACAACAGACAGACGTAAAGGGTGTTCAATAGCACTGATTTATGAAACAACACACAGACGTAAAGGGTGTTCAATAGCACTGATTTATGAAACAACAGACAGACGTAAAGGGTGTTCAATAGCACTGATTTATGAAACAACACACAGACGTAAAGGGTGTTCAATAGCACTGATTTATGAAACAACACACAGACGTAAAGGGTGTTCAATAGCACTGATTTATGCAAAACAAACCTCAAAAATTGAGTTATGAAGTTTCCTCCCGACAGCAGAGATATTCAAACATGTCCCTTTAACCATATGAACCACATATCTATATTGTGACAATTTGTGAGGTGGACATTAAGTGAAAACATTGCATCACTGAGATCCTGTTGAGTTGTGAGCTGGTGGTCTTAACAAAAAAAACATGCAGGCTTTAGACAAGGATATTTGGTGAGGGTCATCCCAGGTTGTTAGCCGCAATTTGCAACTCTAGATTTTTTTACAATGGGATGAATCTAGAGTTGCAATACCCTCCATTGACTCCCCACTCATCCAATTGTGTTTGCGATCTGCTTGTCTTAAACGATGTTAAACTCACCAACATTGCAGCTGTAGTCCAAGGTTGAATTATCCTCTTTCAATCTGCCGAGCTTGTTTTTCATAAAAATCCCCCGTAGACATGCTATGAGCTACTTTCTGTCCAAACTATTCCACAAGTGATATTCCGAGACGCCATTTTGTAATTTTTCAACAGGCCGTAAAACAAGACGTGTTGGAGAGCGCTTGTTTAATAGAAGGCTGTGCGTGACGGGGTGTTGCACTGCGTCGGCCACTTCTTATGAAACAAAAGCTCGGCAGATTGAAAGAGGATAAGTCAAGCTTTCTCTACAGCTGCAATGTTGGTGAGTTTAACGTTGTTTAATACAAGCAGATCGCAAGCGCAAATTGGGTGAATGGGGAGTCAATGGAGGGTATTGCAACTCTAGATTCATCCCATTATAAAAAAAATCTAGAGTTGCAAATTGCGGCTAAGCATGTCCATGTCAATGCTAGTAAGCATCTAACAGTAGGTAGGCTAACAGTTAGCCGCTAACTCACCTGCAGGGGAGAATTCACTCAGCTGGAAAGAAAATGGCCGCACAACAGTTTGTCATGGAGACAATTAAACTTCTCTTTCGGCTGTCAGTCTCAGTCGCAGTTTTAAATTTTCACTCCCTGATTGATAATAACGCACTGACAACTCCACTCAGCGTCCATGGTTGAATCGTATACGTTATATAAGTTGTTTATTTCACTTGCTTTGCTTCCAAACACAACAGAGATGTCTGTCTGTCTGCAGCAGGTCTAGGGGGAGGGGGCGGGGAAACAAGGATGATTTAAAGAGCACTGCCTGTCCTGAGCACTGGACAGTGTTGCCAACTCTTGTGAGAGAAATAAGCCAACCCATCTCCAAAAACAATCCCAAAACAAGCCAATTCTTGGCGAGAGAAAGTGAAAATAACCAATCTACAAGCTTACAATGTGACGCGAAGCGACATGATGTGAGCTTGTAGATCTGCCCTAGAATCTATAGGGCTAGCAGTTCTAAAACACTGGGGTCGGAGACACATTAATTTTGTATGGGTCTATTTATTTTTCGTTTTATATACATTTAGGCCTATAGCGTGTGAAAACGTGTACGTCACCAAGAGGGGGGCGGCGTCTGAAAAGCTAGGGACGGCCCTCTCGTGGGTATTAAATTCTAGCCCACATCACTCAGAATAGAGTGACGGTGGTATGTTTTTGTAAATATTGAGCTCGTTCTTGGCGACAACATAGTGAACCAACACCAGGATGGATAGAAAGAACGTCGGGCCCAAATACATTACAAGGACAAGGAAAATGTTGTGAACAAACACGGCTGTGCTAAGATACTTTGTTGAACGTTATGTCTCTGCGCCCGTGCACCGTACAGCCGAGATCCAAGACATTCTACGTATTTTTGTAAACTCGTCAATCTGGGTTCCTTGATGCTGTCTCCACACACACACACATACATACATGTGTGTGTGTGTGTGTGTGTGTGTGTGTGTGTGTGTGTGTGTGTGTGTGTGTGTGTGTGTGTGTGTGTGTGTGTGTGTGTGTGTGTGTGTGTGTGTGATGTTTGTGTCACTTCAGGGTGGTTCTAGTTATAATGGAACCGTCAACACATCTTCGCTTCCCTCGCTCCGTCTCTCTGGACCTCTTGGCCTTTCTGAGCTACCAACTGTGCTGCTAATGAAACCCAGTCGGTCTCTGTAGCGGCCATGGGTTTAGGGGACAAGAATAATGAAGGCATATTATATTGTCTTAGCCAAGGGAAGCCTTCAGGCCTGAGTCGGACACACACACACACACACACACACACACACACACACACACACACACACACACACACACACACACACACACACACACACACACACACACACACACACACACACACACACACACACACAGAGAGAGAAATGGTGGACACTGTGAACTTGAAATACTTGGTGGTGCATTTTAAAGAACATCCAAGGTCCTTGTAAAGAAGATATTATCCATTCAGTCCATCATTGTTTTTGTTTTTTTCTTATCTGTGTGAATGCTGAACAAACACATGCAGCTTCACATATACAGCACAGGGAAGTTACTCCCCCCTCGCTTTGCATTCATTTATCAGGCCTTTTCTCTCCTTTATATATAAAATAAATACCGGTATGGCAAAAACAAAAAAACGTCAAGTTGAAATAAATACATTTTAAGCCTATTTGATCCTTTATCCTAAAGTTTTCTGGTATTATTTAACACAAACGGCAACCATGCAAGGCACCAACCTGCACATCAGGAGCAATTAGGGGTTCAGTGTCTTGCTCAGGGACACTTCGACACTAACGACTGGGGGAGCCCAGCTATAGGTTTCGAACTTGGAACCTTTTGGTTCCCATGCGGCCACTCTACCCCTGAGCCACTGCTGCCTATAGCGATTAATTTGAGGAGGAAAAACAAAACAAAAACTGCCGTGGTGCTCCTTCCTCAACCTACGTAGGAGCAACACCTACACCTCAACAGTGTTTTCATTGTAATGGAGAGAGATCAAAACAACCACCTACTCATGTGGATATTACACTGTGCATGGAGGCGAGTGGGAGAGAGAGAGAGAGAGAGAGAGAGAGAGAGAGAGAGAGAGAGAGAGAGAGAGAGAGAGAGAGAGAGAGAGAGAGAGAGACAGAGAGAGAGAGAGACAGAGAGAGAGAGAGAGAGAGAGAGAGAGAGACAGAGAGAGACAGAGAGAGAGAGAGAGAGAGAGATACAATGGGTTAGTTGTACTATACGAGCTGTGATTTCACTACACACAGTGACTGTTCAGCGTTATAGCTTCTAAAAATAATAATAATATTCAATTCAATTGAAATCTGGAGCTCCATCCACACACTCAGGGCAGGTACAGTACAGGGAGCTCCATCCACACTCAGGACAGGTACAGTACAGGGAGCTCCATCCACACTCAGGACAGGTACAGTACAGGGAGCTCCATCCACACTCAGGGCAGGTACAGTACAGGGAGCTCCATCCACACTCAGGGCAGGTACAGTACAGGGAGCTCCATCCACACTCAGGACAGGTACAGTACAGGGAGCTCCATCCACACTCAGGGCAGGTACAGTACAGGGAGCTCCATCCACACACTCAGGACAGGTACAGTACAGGGAGCTCCATCCACACTCAGGACAGGTACAGTACAGGGAGCTCCATCCACACTCAGGGCAGGTACAGTACAGGGAGCTCCATCCATACACACTCAGGACAGGTACAGTACAGGGAGCTCCATCCACACACTCAGGACAGGTACAGTACAGGGAGCTCCATCCACACACTCAGGACAGGTACAGTACAGGGAGCTCCATGCACACTCAGGACAGGTACAGTACAGGGAGCTCCATCCACACACACTCAGGACAGGTACAGTACAGGGAGCTCCATCCACACTCAGGACAGGTACAGTACAGGGAGCTCCATCCACACTCAGGACAGGTACAGTACAGGGAGCTCCATCCACACTCAGGACAGGTACAGTACAGGGAGCTCCATCCACACTCAGGACAGGTACAGTACAGGGAGCTCCATCCACACTCAGGACAGGTACAGTACAGGGAGCTCCATCCACACTCAGGACAGGTACAGTACAGGGAGCTCCATCCACACTCAGGGCAGGTACAGTACAGGGAGCTCCATCCACACTCAGGGCAGGTACAGTACAGGGAGCTCCATCCATACACACTCAGGACAGGTACAGTACAGGGAGCTCCATCCATACACACTCAGGACAGGTACAGTACAGGGAGCTCCATCCACACTCAGGACAGGTACAGTACAGGGAGCTCCATCCATACACACTCAGGACAGGTACAGTACAGGGAGCTCCATCCACACTCAGGACAGGTACAGTACAGGGAGCTCCATCCATACACACTCAGGACAGGTACAGTACAGGGAGCTCCATCCACACTCAGGACAGGTACAGTACAGGGAGCTCCATCCATACACACTCAGGACAGGTACAGTACAGGGAGCTCCATCCACACTCAGGACAGGTACAGTACAGGGAGCTCCATCCACACTCAGGGCAGGTACAGTACAGGGAGCTCCATCCATACACACTCAGGACAGGTACAGTACAGGGAGCTCCATCCACACACTCAGGACAGGTACAGTACAGGGAGCTCCATCCACACTCAGGACAGGTACAGTACAGGGAGCTCCATCCACACACTCAGGACAGGTACAGTACAGGGAGCTCCATCCACACTCAGGGCAGGTACAGTACAGGGAGCTCCATCCACACACACTCAGGACAGGTACAGTACAGGGAGCTCCATCTACACTCAGGACAGGTACAGTACAGGGAGCTCCATCTACTCACTCAGGACAGGTACAGTACAGGGAGCTCCATCCACACACACTCAGGACAGGTACAGTACAGGGAGCTCCATCCACACTCAGGACAGGTACAGTACAGGGAGCTCCATCCACACTCAGGACAGGTACAGTACAGGGAGCTCCATCCACACTCAGGACAGGTACAGTACAGGGAGCTCCATCCACACACACTCAGGACAGGTACAGTACAGGGAGCTCCATACACACTCAGGACAGGTACAGTACAGGGAGCTCCATCCACACTCAGGACAGGTACAGTACAGGGAGCTCCATCCACACTCAGGACAGGTACAGTACAGGGAGCTCCATCCACACACACTCAGGACAGGTACAGTACAGGGAGCTCCATACACACTCAGGACAGGTACAGTACAGGGAGCTCCATCCACACTCAGGGCAGGTACAGTACAGGGAGCTCCATCCACACACACTCAGGACAGGTACAGTACAGGGAGCTCCATCCACACTCAGGACAGGTACAGTACAGGGAGCTCCATCCACACTCAGGACAGGTACAGTACAGGGAGCTCCATCCACACTCAGGGCAGGTACAGTACAGGGAGCTCCATCCACACTCAGGACAGGTACAGTACAGGGAGCTCCATCCACACTCAGGACAGGTACAGTACAGGGAGCTCCATCCACACTCAGGACAGGTACAGTACAGGGAGCTCCATCCACACACACTCAGGACAGGTACAGTACAGGGAGCTCCATCCACACTCAGGGCAGGTACAGTACAGGGAGCTCCATCCACACTCAGGACAGGTACAGTACAGGGAGCTCCATCCACACTCAGGACAGGTACAGTACAGGGAGCTCCATCCACACACACTCAGGGCAGGTACAGTACAGGGAGCTCCATCCACACTCAGGACAGGTACAGTACAGGGAGCTCCATCCACACACTCAGGACAGGTACAGTACAGGGAGCTCCATCCACACTCAGGGCAGGTACAGTACAGGGAGCTCCATCCACACTCAGGACAGGTACAGTACAGGGAGCTCCATCCACACTCAGGACAGGTACAGTACAGGGAGCTCCATCCACACTCAGGACAGGTACAGTACAGGGAGCTCCATCCACACTCAGGGCAGGTACAGTACAGGGAGCTCCATCCACACTCAGGACAGGTACAGTACAGGGAGCTCCATCCACACTCAGGGCAGGTACAGTACAGGGAGCTCCATCCACACTCAGGACAGGTACAGTACAGGGAGCTCCATCCACACTCAGGACAGGTACAGTACAGGGAGCTCCATCCACACTCAGGGCAGGTACAGTACAGGGAGCTCCATCCACACACACTCAGGACAGGTACAGTACAGGGAGCTCCATCCACACTCAGGACAGGTACAGTACAGGGAGCTCCATCCACACTCAGGACAGGTACAGTACAGGGAGCTCCATCCACACTCAGGGCAGGTACAGTACAGGGAGCTCCATCCACACTCAGGACAGGTACAGTACAGGGAGCTCCATCCACACTCAGGACAGGTACAGTACAGGGAGCTCCATCCACACACACTCAGGACAGGTACAGTACAGGGAGCTCCATACACACTCAGGACAGGTACAGTACAGGGAGCTCCATCCACACTCAGGACAGGTACAGTACAGGGAGCTCCATCCACACTCAGGACAGGTACAGTACAGGGAGCTCCATCCACACTCAGGACAGGTACAGTACAGGGAGCTCCATACACACTCAGGACAGGTACAGTACAGGGAGCTCCATCCACACACTCAGGGCAGGTACAGTACAGGGAGCTCCATCCACACTCAGGACAGGTACAGTAGCCTACAGGGAGCTCCATCCACACTCAGGACAGGTACAGGGAGCGAGAAGAACGTCGATCTGGTACCACCCATGCACTCAGTGGCGTGCACAGATAGACACCACCCCCTGCCCTTTTGGCAATGTGCCATTCCAAAAAAAAAAGAAAAAAAAACACTTGATAAAAAGCTTCTAATATATTATTTAGGCCCCACAATCTATAAATCTCACACTATTAAGGCAACCGGCCGGTTCCACGCACTGCACAAAGTGCCCTTTTTTCCACTTGAGCACCTGCCCCTCTAAATGTCTGTGCACGCCACTGCACCCACTTATAAAACCAACATGGGTAAATTCTCCTTCTTACAGCACTGGTTCCCAAAGTGGGGTCCGGGGACCCCCATGGGGTCCTTGAGGGAGTTCCAGGGGGTCCCCAGCTAAATGATAGTTTGGAACCAAATGGACCCTTATGGGACTGTAACTCTGAGAGTGTACAAATGGAACCAAATGGACCCGTTTCATTTGTACACTCTCAGAGTTAAATTAACATACAACCATATAAATTGGGGGTCCCAGAGATAGAAATGCCATTTAATGGGGGTCCGTAGACTAATGCATGTCAAACTGGGGGTCCTTCTCTAAACTGCCTCCCCCTGGCCAGCCGGGGCGCCTGATGGAGGGGAAAGGAACTGGTTGGAATAACGTGTTCCTTCCACGCGCTACGTCCAACCAGGGAAACTCCCCCCTGTCAAGTGTAAAGGAGCAACTTGGACACTCAGGCATGAAGGAAGCATGAGTTCAAGTCCGTTGCTCTCCCCATGTCCCCCATATATGGGACTAGGTTGGCGGAGGGTGTGTAGAGCCCAGGATCACATTAGATAATTGACACAGGGGTGAAAAATGGGTTACAAAATCGCGGGATAAAAATTAAAAAAAAAACAAAAAAACTGGGGGTCCTTGAAATGAAAATCACTGTTAGAGCCGTAAAAAAATGTTCTCTTTTGGGGGTCCTGGGCATATATTTTCTAATGGGGGTCTGCGGGGCTAATGAGTGTCGATTTGGGGGTCCTTGACATGACATAGTCTGGGAACCACTGTCTTACAGCACTGCCACCCAAGTGTGGAATGTTCTGACCCCTTCCCTAAAAGAAAATGCAGATCACTGTGATCACTTCCTTTAAAACAGGCCTGACACATTGTGAGCTTGTAGATCTGCTATTTTCAAAAAGGTTTTTATACATTTGAAAACCTGAAATGAGACATTCTGACATTCTGCGTCTTTTGATGGCAATACTTTAGCACTTTTACTCAAGTCATTTTTAAATTTGGGACTTTTACTTACGTAACAGAGTATTTCTATATTGCAATATTGATACATGTGAATACGTTTTCCACCACTGTGTGTGTGTGTGTGTGTGTGTGGTGTGGTGTGCGTGCGTGCGTGCGTGCGTGCGTGCGTGCGTGCGTGCGTGCGTGCGTGCGTGCGTGCGTGAGTGCGTGCGTGCGTGCGTGCATGCGGTGTTGCCTGTGGTTTCATCATGCATAATTGGGCCGTACGTCGTCCACACATCACTAAACCATGTAACGAAACATTTGAACATTTTATGAGCTACTTCCTGTCAGGAAATTCCTTGCATGTGATTTTTGTGCAAGGTTGGAGTTTGGGAGCGCTCGTTGAATATCACTCAACGGCCCATGCCTACCACTCGTTTTGAATGTGCACATAGTGCAGGAGGCAGCAGGAGGTTGCTTTACTGATAACGAGCGCTTCCATACTTGGAAAATAATCCTCTGCAAGGAATGTCTTGACAGGGAGTAGCTCATAACATGTCTACGGTGGATTCTTATGAAACAAACACTTCATTACAGATTGAAAGAGGACAATTCAAGCTTTCTAAAATAACTTATTTATCCACCCCGTGATCTAAAATAGAGCTGATATTCTTTCTAACTTTCTTCGCTCTTTCCTCAGTAAAAGTTCTCTACCGTGAATATTGCTAAAATAATAGGATTATTATCCAGCCATTGTTGCTGCAGGTAAAAGGCAATGCCTTGTTGCACATTAACTTATTATGTCGCGTTGCACATTTATTGTTTTTCTTCTCTGATCTTATTATGGCAGTAGATTTCCTGGCAGGCTACAGTACGCGTCCTTCAAACCCAGTCCTACGTACATTGTGCCGGTGCAACTGTCACTGAGTTATGGCACGGTGGCAGAGATGACATTATCAGGGAATCGGTTTATTTGTCACTACTCGTATGTACAAGAAGTGGAATGCAAGTCCCTGAGGTCAGTGACTGGACACGCACGCACGCATGCACGCACGCACGCACGCACGCACGCACGCACGCACGCACGCACGCACGCACGCACGCACAGTCCACTACAGCAGCGTGTAAAGGCCTATATTCAACCGGCTCTGGAATAACCTTCCTCTTCACATCAGA